>NC_134042.1:37622550-37844322 GCF_965140245.1 Athene noctua | reverse complement strand
TTTTCCTGTCAGGCCTTTCTGTAGAAAGCTCTTAGGAGGCTTAGGATACATATACAAAATCTACCTTTCTCTCTAAAATCCAAGATTTCAACTCCTAGTTCTTCTCTTTAACTTTATATACACGTGAGGCTCCATTATATACCTCATCAAAGACATTCATTAAATATTCTGGCAGGATCAGGCCTAAACTCCTGAATTATCATTGATTTCAACAGGGCTAAGGGCACACGACAGCTTGTAGCTTGTAGCCTGGACCCAAGAAGAGCAGAAGGTGCAAACCAGGAAAGAATTAAGTTGCTTGTGCAAGTTCCCCTCCCCCTCAACTTTTTAATCACCCCCAAAGTCCCCTGCAGCATTTTATTGCTGGGTAAATAATATAATGAAAAAGTGCCTACATGACACAAGCCACATGGGCACAGACAGCTATTAAAACTGAAATGATTTATTTTGTAACAATCTGAGGTAGCACACTTTAACTCTAGGTATAGCAACCCCTCCATTTCTGCTTGCCTCATTTGCATAGGTAATTGACAGCTTGTTAACAGCTCATTAGGAACACTGAAAACCATGTGACAGATACAAACCTAGTGCTAGAGGGGAGAAAATCTGTGAATTACAGTATATTGAAAACTCAATCAGACTCAGAATTACAGGTCACAAAACAAGTTGGTTATTTTATTAGGTTAAAAAAAAATTAAAAGGTTAACATACCATTTTTCGACCTGTATTTTTAAGATAGCAGGCTACAAGGTAATTAATTAAGAATCTGATTGTGATGTGAGCTATTCTACACTGCCATAGGTAGGTTTGGAAAGATACTAGGTTGATACAGTAGGAAAAGTAATAATTGCTCAGAATTTTTAAAAACATTAAAAACTCTTGATGTGGTATTCAGTTTTGGGTTTGGAATATACCTTTCTCAAAAAAGCAAGTTACTTACAGACACCCCAATCTAATATTCTGTAGCTGAGAAAAATGTGAGGAATAATTTGATTTTAGTCTATAAAAAGAAGGTAACTGTTCTCATTTGCACACTCTTACTATCTGTAAATTTTGATGATGCTTTTTTTTAAAGGCCATTTGAATATAAACAGTGCAAATAGTTATATCAGCAAATCTACTTTTTGTATTAAACACACACCCCACACCCCCCCATAATCTTGCTTTTCTAGCACTGCTAGCAGAAATACAGTAGTCTGTAGAATTAAAATGGTCTTCTTGCAAAAACTGTCCTTGAAACCTGATATGGATTCCCTGTAACTCAAGTGACATTTGCTGATGAGGACAGACTTGGCCAACTGCATGTTAGTCTGTAGAGGAAACCAGTAAACTATGTGATTTCAGATTTTCTCCTTTCAGACACCAGTGGTTTAGAGATTCTTCCCTTATCTCTCTGAAAAAAATCACCAACAAAATGTGATCAGATCTAAACCCCTGACTATATAGCAAAAGGAACAACATTGTTAAGGTGCAGAATTATTAAAATCTCCCCGTGATTGTTCACATGGAGCGTTATGCCGTTTCAATCCAAGAGGTGCAGCTTCTGCAGTATGGACGCATATGTTATTTAGATAAGTCCCATAAAAATAACTTCTGATTGAGTTTCTTATCTGAAATCACGGATCTACTTCTGTACTATGAATATAGCTATATACTACAGTACTGTGGCTGCTGGGGATAAAATCTTGTGTAGACATGGTTTAAGAGTGATTAATGAATCCATGACCTGCGATACAACAAAAGTCACGCTTGTAAGTTACTTCAGCACTTTTGAAAGCTCCATCTTTAGTCTTCATTATGAATAAAGCCAATAGCGCTGTTGTGCCCCCAGCGTTAATTACACTGACTCCTGCACTGGTGAAGTTACGCTGTTGTAACTACAGCAACATAAACTTCTAATGCAGACACGCTCCAACAGTATAAAGAGAGCTTTACACATAGTACAACTGACCCCAGTTTACCCTGAGCTTAGGCAAGGCATGATACACACACACTGAAGAAAAATTAGCTCATTTTTCACCCTTGAGCCTGTATCAACTGAAACGTTTTGTCCAAGGATAAAGTCAGTGCATGACTGGTGAGAAGCAATGGTGATAGAAGAACAGACAAAGTTTAAGACCATAATTAACCAAGCCATCATATTATGGCAAATAAGAAATGGTAAACTCACCACAGTTGAGAATAAGAAAGACGTAAAGCCTAGACTCCCAAACCAAAATTCAATGAATTTTACTTACATGCCCTTTCTTTGACGATACTAGTACAAACAACAGTGCACATTCTGTGTTTGACAATAGACCTCATACCTGAGTACTGAACCGAAAGTCTCAAGAAAAAGGGTTTGATCTTGGGATTTTCCCCATGCCATACTTCAACCATGTATATGACTTCACTGGCAATGTTCTTTGAGGCCTGAGCTTTGTTTTTAACTTCTTTTCTTTTCCCCCTTGGTTTTTATATTTCAGAATCCCACATTGATTTGGTTCCTGTAGGGCGAAGATAAACACTGAAAATCAGTAACTAAACTTTTTCGAAATGTAGATCACTTTCCAGTTAGGCTGGACTGAATTACAGCTGAAATTCTGGGAATATATTCTTTTTCTGCATTAACCACTCAGTCAAACCTTATAAGCAGATGACATGATTAAAATGAAGTTTGAACTTTTTCTGTAGATTAATTCTCTGACTTATGACAAGAGTCTTCTAGTTTTCATTAACTTAAGTGCCATTTCCTTAGGACTCTTAGTTTTACAATTTCTAATCTACAGCTTGGTAATGACCTGGTCTCAGGAACATATTATGCTATATTTCCCTTCCTTCAATCCTCGAGCAAGGGGCATACAGGCTTTTTAGAAAAGGAAAAGGGCTGCTTCACTTTGGTTTCCAGCTTGTGAGCACATAAGGTATTGGATTTTGCTACTGAGAGTGCTTGATGGTCAACTCATAGCTGCAGTCCTCACACCTGCTTAATGAGCATTCAGGTTTCAGTGTCACTGGCAAAAAGGTTCCAGTTCATATATTGTTCCCTATTCTTGTAGCACGTTCCTACACCCTTCATTACGTGTGGTATGAGTATGATGCCCATCACTTCACACTGCTGTTAACTAAAGGTTCATTTCTGGAGTACCAACCCAGCACAAACAAGCCGTTTTGGTGTCCAGGTCTCCGAGTCTGGTACCATACCTAAGGGAACAGAAATTACCTGGAAGCCTCTTTAGGAAGCACGGGGTGGAGCTTTGGCTTGGCTTTGCACCTGCAAGGTAGTGTTGGTTTGAGCAAAAACAAGTCATTCTTCATCTGCTCACATCATAAGCTCATACAGCATCATCTGTCCTCCAGTATTTTTATACAGCCTTTGCCACAGTGTCAAGCACATTTGCTCACCAGCTTCCTTCTAGTTTTCAGTTTCTAGCTATGTTCTTAGGATGACGATATTACAGATAATAATTATCAAATTACTTTTTTAGCTCTTTCCTATCAATATACATTCTTAATATGTCTCATTATTGACAAGAATAATTAAAATATATCTGTAAAGTTAACTCCTGATAACTCTTCTAGTGTGGCACTTAACAAAAAAAAATAAAAAATAAAGGCCTATAAAGGGCAATACTCCCTGCTGCCATCCATTTTTACAGGACAATTACTGAAGACTTTTTTTTTTTTTTTTTCCCCAGAGCTGGAATGTATATGTAAATGACATGGTGTACTTTAAGCTCAATGCCCAATGCACTTCCACCAGGTTGATAAACTATGTCTGGGCCAGGAAATCAGAGGAAGGAGAATGCACATTTAGAAGCAATGAATTCAAACTTGCAAGTCTCTTCTTTGGGTATCCAACTTCTTTTAAGCTAGACAGCTTTAGACATCTTTTCAAATATCTTTCCTAAGTATTATTCCGGTTTAAACAAATTATGTAAATAGCTGTAATATGTGCAAAGGTCCTCTCTAGGAGTCTGGGTGAGATAAAGAGCTTCTTCAAAGCTTGAGAAATAAGACCAGATTTCAGAAGTAAGACCAGATTTCAGTACTGACTGACAAATTGATAACAAACCAAATGAGCCTTTTCTAAGAAGATCTGACCATCCAAATTTGCAAAAGCCATGAGATATCTTGCAATGTCAGAAGTCACATTTTTGGGGTTGGATTTTGTTTTGAGCGAGGGGGAATTCATCTGTGAAGGAAGCTTTGCATGTGTTCTTTCATAAATTATGACAACATGACATTAGCTACAGACAGTCTTCTTTTCAACTCTGAGCACCTTGCAAAGTACAGCAATTCTTTCATTAAATCTGAAAAGAATCTGTAACTAAAAATTTCTGTGTTCTGGGGATGAGAACAGTATCTCCTCAGTAAATCATTCAAACCAAACTTTTTGAATTGCTATATCTATATAGGTAATAGGCAAGTTGAAAACACTCAGATCCACTAGTAACGTTTTCTCTAGATTATTATCTTACTCTCAGCTGCACTTCTACTGGACATTGCTTTCTATTTAAGATTGTTTTACTTATGAGGGTCTGAGAACACAGCATAGGAAAAAACAATAAAAAGAAGCAGAAAAAATGCCAGGTTGCAAATAAGCTGCACACAGGGAAGGGTTGCGAAAGTATGTCTCTGAAGCGGTCCACCTAGAAATGTTTGAGTATTTTCCTGAAAATGTAGATGCGCCAGAAGTACCCCTGTTTATACTCACTAACATAACTTGTTGTGTAAATTGTATAAAGAAATAACCAGGTGTTCAAATCTTTCCAGCCTTTGAAAACACTACCATTCCAGCAATGCGCAGTTAGCACATCTAATACATACACAGATTTGGACAAATTTATGTGTTTGGTTTTTTTTTTTTAACTAACTTGCCCTATAGACGCACGCTATTGTGTGTGCCATAAATTAGAGCCAGAATATAATTTGCCTGTTTTTATCCACAAAACTTCTGAGCCACTGCACTAAAGTTCCCCATGCCTCACTAAGCACCACAGGGGCATGTAAAACAAAAGCAGATGGAGCAGGCACAGACATAGATTTTATATATATTAACACTCACACAAAACCCCATTTTTAGCCTTTTGTATACTTTAGTCAAAAGAAAAGTAACTCAATTCCTGAGATAAAGAACATCACTCAGGATAGGCTTCTGTATCATTACCTCTGTTCTAGATCCTAAGATATTATTTCTTTTTTTAAGTTCCTTTCCTAACTGGAATTACAATAGCAAAGAGGGATTCACCATACCAGACCTATCCACTGACTTGAAAAATTCTGAATACATGCATATATATCTCAAAGCAATCCTATACTTTTACATTATCCATGTGCAGTGCAGTTGTATGTCTGGCTCTCTCCACCAAGCACACAGACAATTTGGTCTTAGGACTCCATAAGCAGTAGTTTACTTAGTTACCATCTTCTACCACATATAAGTTGTTATTTCAAGATAAGACTTCTTTACCAATACTAGCTTCAATTGCATGCATATTTTTAGGAATGAGTATGTTTATGTGGATGCCTGTATGAATGCGTGTCTGTGAGTCTGTGTTTCTACACACAAATACACTAGAGTTCTGCTTCATGTACAAAGCTACAGAAAAACACCTTCTTTTGACATCACTTATCTGTAGGGTAGGTACCACAGGCAGTTCCCTCAGTTACTCTGGAGTAGCCACAAGCTCTGCTCTGTGACTATGCTGATGATGGGCTGCCATTTTCTTTTAATTCCCTTCTTTGATTCAGAACAATCTGTAAAAGAGTTGCTGGCCAGTCCCTAATGACAATGACAACTCTCTTTTTAGGCAGTGAATCAAGAGTATTTCCACAAATGATGTTGTTTTTTGTTTTTTTTTTTGAGGGGGGCGGGGGAAGGTGGTGGTGGTGGTTTATCTTCTAAATGTTGCCTTGTAGGCTTCAAAGCCATTTATTAAATACAGCAGGTGTGGAAAATCTAAAGCTTCTCTAGTTTCTTGGACATAAAGTTTTTGTCTTGTCATCATTCACTAATTCAGCTGCAGTGAAGGGGAGGCGTGTTACAGAAACCGACCTAAATTTGGAGGATGAACATTTCAGACAGCACAGATCACTGGACTGGGGCATCTCCATGCGGAATTATTCTTAGCTCCACACATCACAGTCAAAAGTCCTAATACTGCTGTAGTATGGAGTTAGTGCTCATTAAGTTATTATTTTAATCTCTGCTTTCATTAGGAATATGTCTAATTAAAGGTCATTTACCCCCACCTGGGAACCCCTTGTGCATGTCTGAAAGAAACAGTTCAAAACTCCGTCCTTTTCTACTTCCATTTCATTCAAGTAATGACAGGGTTAAATTGCTAATAGAGGTTTCATGAGGTCTGCCAGAGCCCACTCTCCAACACTTACATCTGTTCAACAATTATTACAGCATTTTTGTCATAAAAAATTCAACACCCTGAGTGTCGTGCTAGCAAAACCTGAAAATTTATGCAGTGAATAGAATAGCTAATTTCTCTGAGGAAATGCAGGGGGAAAAATTACAGATTTAACTTAAATTCTCAAGTACTGTAGAGCACACATCTGACTCCCTCTTTAGGTTTTGTCACCATGTAGCATAAGTAGGCATACCGTCTACAGTAGATCAAGAAACCTTTGCAAAGCAAATTTGTGCCTTCGAAGAAACAATGCTTAAAACTCAGAAGGGGGCTGTAGAGGATTCATCGTTTTACCTCAGAAAATGTCATTTAAATAATAAATTATTCCGTTTATTCTCAGGATAGGGTTATTCTGTCACTACCTCTTGCTGTTACAGAGTGAACCGCACCCTTCTCGGGGTACAGGTAAATGACACAGATGAGGAAGCAAAAACCCGACAGAAAAACATTCTTTAATCTCATGAACTTTGTGTTGGGTTACTTGATGGTTTTGGTAAAAGGAAAAAGAAAACAGAACCTGCCTCACTCCTCCATAAGGTTAGGAATATGGATTTTATGCTAAAACTAACGCTGTCTAGTTAAGACGCCAGTGGACTGGAACAACATGCTAGAGGCTATAGCCTTCTATTCTCAAGGGCTGAACTCTTACTTCCAGTACCGGTGGTTCAGCCATAACGATAATTGCAGCCACGACGAGCGGAGAGATCTTTCAGCTTCACAAGAGCAACAAATTAGACAAATGGTTTGGGAGTGGAGGGGGGGTCATTTTCAAAACATAAGGTGCAAAAAGAACACTGGCTCAAGCAAGGATGAATACTGCACGTTCTCTTTCTTCAGGCCATATCCTGCTGGGATGATGAGAGCTGGACAAATGTTGCTGCTGCAGAGGCATTCACATGTGAGTTCAGCTAAAAACCACAGATTGACTTAAAGGGCATATGCAGGCACTTTTGCTGTTTTTCATAAACAATATTAACACAACAAACTTATGAAAGTACATGCTCAGCCAAAAGTCTGTAGACCAGTCTTTCACTCGGATATCAGAAACCACAGGTACAAGCACCCAGGCATATCCCTCAGGGAGTTCACATGGCCTGATTCAGTAGCAATAGAAAAACTATCCAGAAAAAATTTGACATTAGAAATAAGTCCTGGACCAAGATTTTAAATAGTCAACATGGTTAAGATCAAAGTTTGCAATTTTTAAACCGCCAGGTGATCAGATTTCCAATGGGTTTGTGGTATCCCCTGTAAGTGAAGCGTTAGAGAATATTGGGCAGTGTCCAAGCTTCAGCTGTTTGCAGCATCTCAGCTGAAAAACCACTTCTCAAAATGGAAATTGCTTCTAGTCCTGCCTGTTTCCCAAATATCAGTGATGTCTGCATAGGAACTGCCAGATTTAGTTCTTACTTACTACTACATTTTGCGTATGTTCAGATTATCGATCTGATTGCAAATAGGAAAAATGTGCATGAAAACTAAACACTTTGCTTAAATAAGAATAGTTTTCCCCTAGGAATTAGCAGCCAGTGCTAGCACAGGGTCAGGTAGCGCATGCTCTGTGAAGACTAGAACCTGCAAAAATATCATTTCAATGCTTATCATCACTCATTATGTTATATCTATAAAAACATATGTTCCCAGAATATTTTTCCAATACATATTTTTGATATTTCTTTTTTATGTAAATAAAAATTGTAAATATATATAGCCAAAATGGTTTGCATTTCCAAGTCTCAATTCTAATTCTAAATTTCTGTGAAAATTACCAGTTCATATGAGAAGCAATAATTCTCTGCTACTGTTCTCCTTTTCCTCCTTTTTCCAGCAATGTAGTCAGTACCCATGGAGGATGGTTGGCTGTCATGGGACACAGATGCCAAGTGCTGGCAGATATTATTCCAGTGTCAGAATCTTTTTCCTTGTCAAACTCCCCAGGCAGTTGTGTTAATGGCTCTGGAGCTGCCTCTGGGGCTGTCACGTGGGGTAGCAGCTGATGGGTTGTTTTCTACAGTGTCCTCCTGCATAACATCTTCCTTTAAGTCATCTTTGGTCCTGAGGAATTTGTACACTATTATCTACCTGGAAATAAACTCCTATAAACTTTGCCTTAGGCCTGTGATTCCTTCACAGATTTGCTTACTGCCCTTGGAGCTCACACGCGCACATTTTCTTCTGTAGCGCAGACTTTCTATAACTTTGAATGCCATGCAGTTAAATTATACCCTCACAACAAAGAAATATTTGAGCAAATTAAACTATTTACTAACAATTTGTCTCTCCTTGCCTTCATCACCACTCTGTCCCTTCTTGCCCCCATTTTGTTTATGATTAGTGAATCTTTCTTTGTGAATTGAAGCCAGTCTCCTGTGTTTGTTACTTCATTCACAGGCTAGGAGCAAGAGCCTTTAGGTCGTTCACAGACTGGTTATATAGATTATTTGCCATTCATACTGCATGAGTTAGTCACTTAAATTTCAGGATCTTAATCCTGCAAAGATTAGCTTGAACTCAGAGAGGTTGTTCAGAACACATGTAAATCTTTGCTGCACTGCAGCCTTAGAGGACGAGCTCCTATAAAGCCTTTAAGGTAAGGAGTCCCAGACCTGAAGCTACAAGACACTGATCATCTGTGCTCCCATCCAGCAGAGACCCACAAGCATGAGAGTAGCTCTGCAATGAGAACAAGATCAGGACAAAAGCACTCAGCAATTTGCACTGGAGGCAGTGAATAGAGATCAGTCCCTGAGGAGAGCTGCTATGCTTGACTGCAATATAAATACTAAATGTAAACAAATATGTAAAACTTATCCACGTCATACTATCATTGCTGTTACTCGACTGAAATATTTTAAGAAGGAAAATAACGATTAACGACACGCAAATTACACACTCTCATGCAAATTTTGAGAAACATTCATTGCAAACTCTGTGAATCTTTCCATTTTTTGCAGGCATTTTCAGAAACACGAGGCAGTTGCCCTGCACATTCACAGCTAGCAAACTGTGTCTCCTACAAAACAAAATCAGCAATTTTATTCACAGTTGATTTGGGGGATACACAGTATAAAATCTGTGTGGGTTTCTTTTTTTCCACTGTTTTTATTTTGATAACAATCTGTGTAAGCTGGTTTGGGATCTAATACCTTTTTTCATAACTTGCAAGGGAAATCCCAGAGAGTCTATAGGAGTAAAGGAGCATTGAATAACCCACTCTTATAGGAACGGCCTTTGAAAGACTTTCATTCTTGTTTGGTAACAACAGTCAGAAAAATCCTGCAACAAGTTTTCTGTTTTTCTATTTAACTGCGAGAGAGAGGGGGGAAAAAAGCTTACTTTGATTGCTTACAGGCTCCTCTGATGTGAGCAAGAAGCAGGCCTTGACAATATGCTCTTTTCTTTGGTGGCAGACATGGATTAAAGACAGGCTATGCCAAAGAGTCACTTCAAAAGGCATCTTCACAATTGGTCTTGTTCAACCTAGAATACAGCAAACTACAGAGCAGGAATGGGTAACGTCGTAAATGGATTTTGCCCTCAAAACAATGTTCAGGATGTTGCACCCTCAGCTGAACATCAGAGACAAATCCAGTGTAAGTGCTGAAGAAAAGGATCTGCCCCAAGGATTTCAGCTGTATCCTGCCCCTTAAAAGAAGTGAGGTTCTTTATACAACTTGTGTACACCTTGTGCACACAAGTAGGAGATAACGACAACTAACAGACTCAAACCAAAGTAGAGAAAACCGTATTCAGTTAATTTTCATGTACAGACTGATTTAGAGACCTTTCTTATTCATAGCATGTTCGTATAAACTTTGCAGACTCCACTTGCCCTTTTAACTGTGTATTTATTAATCTCCTAAAAAAATATCCTAGCCAAGTTAAGGTTTTAAAACACTCTTGTAATGCTCTGGATGAAAAAAACATGAAGTACACAGGAAAGACCTGGTAAGTCCCTGGAAATGAAAGCAATAAGGAACTGACAGCTCCCACCTCCTAAATGTTACCTACCTTCAGCAATACACCTCTTCAAACCCAAACATAGAAAGCCAGCTAGTCAGTTTTCATTCTTAAGTCACATAGGAAAAAAAGTTTTTGAGGAAATGTCTACAGACCCAGCTAGAAAGTTCATGGGTTCAAGGTACTTCTGCCCTGAGTTCTCCCCTTTTATTCACTCCCATCCTTCAGTCCTATCTGTTCTCTGGAGAGTTATACACAACCTGTATAGCCAGGGTCACTAAGAAGAAATTCACATTCAACTTGACTCAAAGTCAGAATGCAAATAACTACAGTAAAACAGGGATTTGAATAGATTAGGTGGTTGTATTTTAACTGTTCTTCACATCCTTACTCCTTTTACAAAATCAGAAGATTTTTAATTTGATTTTTTTTTTTTTTTTTAACAAAACTCAGTCTTCCTTGCTATCTTTTGTCATCGGGGAGCAGAGGGCAAAGTATTTCTTCTTATCGTAGAGAGACTTGACTTGTGAGTAATGAGTTTCTCTCCTTCTACACAGGCCAAAGACAGACTTAGCAGCATCTACCTTCCTGTGATAAAGCCATTCCATGATGCAACAACACAGACTGTCCTCAGAATGGTACTTTAGAAGTTTCACCTCCTGAAACAGCCTCAGAAAGGTCATATTTCCCCATATACCTCCTGCAGGCTGTAATGCTTATTTTATTCTTACAGTATCCTTAAACTGAAACTATGTGGGCCTGATTCTTGGATCTGTCCAGTCATGCACGCAGGTGTAATGCCACAGATTTCAGTGGGATTACTTCTGCTGCACATCTGCACAAGTGGTGGCACAAACAAGGACAATTGTTGGTTTTAAGTGTACCTGGCTTTCCTTCATACTGATGAGTCAGTACAGAGTCACAGCTATCTCTTATCCTCCCAGAGTATGGCTCTGTTTCAAAAACCCAAAATAGCAAAGTCTGCTGCACTGCCAAACAGGAGACCCAGATTAAAGAATTTCAGACAGCAGTCTATCACAAGCCCGTCAAAACCATGTATATCGTGCAAATAGTGATCGGAGAGACAGATCAGGTGACTGAACCAATATAGCAGCGCAATATGTTCGCTACCTTAATTATCCCGATTTTTTTTTTTTTTTTTGGTGAGAAAGCAAAACTATTTGCTTCTTCCCTTCTTATAAAGATATTTAGTGCTACTATGCCTATGGTTGCAGAAAAATTTGTATGTAGGATTAAGACAGGGGAATGCTTTTTGAAATAGGGCTTTTGTTTAAAAATTTATAGTGTCACTGAGTTGGTATTCAAAAGTAGCCATTTATTCAAAAATAACCTCTCTTCACTTCCTTCTGCTGTCCCCTTTCCTCCCTCTCACCTTCAACACATGAGGCTATCTCCTACTATTTACTGAAGAATCAGCAACCAAGACAACTAGTACACACAAGGTGAAAAACAGTAGTTAAAAAAAATCTATTATTCTTTGAAAAATAATCCTAGCATTATTTTTAATTCTGAGCACAAACAGAAATTTGTAGGCCAATACTACTTCAGCTGGTTTCAGTTTATAGCATGGTCAAGTCCATATCAAATGTGTGTTTTAGAATTAAATCCTATAAGACAATGAGATGAAATAAGTAATCATTTTATAGAAGTACTTATAATGAATTAGATTTGAAAATGCTGGAAAGTCATTCAAGGAAAATCCTTCTTTTACCTTACACTGAAAACGTATCATTAGCCTTAATTTAAGTCAAGGTGAAGAGGGGAAGGGGGGTGAGGGAGGGAGTAGACATTGCAGGAAACTCTTGAGTGACTATTGTTTAATCCCATTTAGGGACACTTTGAACAATGACATATATATAATGAGATATTTAAAATTCTTTGGTCAATCTCTAGCTAAAGGCTTTTACTGTGGAAGGAATGAGTAATTCAATACAGACTACACAGCCTTTCACATGCTTTTATTCTTGATTTGTTGGACATGTGTAACATAAATTTCAAAACCAATCTATTAATGACTTAAATTGGAAACTGGTTTCCTTTGCTTTACATACAGCATTTCAGTAACAAGCATAATAACAGGTGGATCAATAGATACTATTTGGTGCAATATTTGCAGTATGTTAACATTAGTCCTGTATCTCTATTATTGAACATTGTGTCAACAAATTCCTGTTTCAAGGAGGATGGCAAAAATATTTTCCAGTGTCAAGGTTATTCAACCACATGAAATAGTAAGAGGGTTTTGTGCATTTTGTTCCCTACTAACCTTGCCTCTTCCTCCTCCTTCTTTAAATAACCCATGTTTTGATCAAATCAGTGGATAAAAAAATATTTTTGCATCAAATCTGTCTGCTGTCAACTCAGATTATGTTCTTTAAAACGGACAGTGGTTCTGGGAAGAAAAACTTTTTTTTTTTTTTTTTCTTAGAGAAACACAAGCAAAGGGAAAGGCACTAATGTAAACACAAATTTAGAAAGAAACAACAAGAGAGAGAGAGAGAGAGAATCGGTTGAGTTTACCATTTGAAGAAATTTAGCTAGGGAATTATTCACAACCTATAGTTCTCAAACACAGCATGAAAAGACAGAAAAATGAAATTTTAGTCATTAGAAGTTGACAGCTCCCAGTCATAATATGCTGACAAGTGTAATGGGAATTAAGGGGTCCTGCAGGCAGAATGAGCACTAATAATTTTTTAGGCAAATCATTTTTCAGCTCCATGAATCATACAATGTTGGAGGATCACTGGACACTTTCAAATGACAGGTATAATATAACTGCACTCTGCTTTGTATTCTTTGTTAAAAAGATTTAATCCAAAAACATTAATTACCAACTAACTGGAACAAAATTTCTATGTCACGAATAACTAAGGGTCTATGTAATGATGACAGCCACAGTAGGCAAAGGCTTGATGGCTGCAGCCAAAATCAATTCTGCAACTTCTTGAAACTCACCTATAAACTGAAGGTATATTTTTTCATCAGTGAAAAAAAACCCCACCTTAGTTAATCCACAATGACCTCCACGGTATGACTGCACCAGAGTTCCTCAAACTTTGAAGGTGTGAGCCATTCTTGATTTACCTGATCTTTAAGTAATCCACCAAACATACAACAGTGTGATAGTCTTACAATGTCAGGTATATGAGGAAGACAAATACACTTTAGCTAACTAGTGCTACAGATGTGTGTATTATAAAAGACTACTTCAATCATTTTCCTTTTTAAAATACATTTTAAAGATGCCTACAGGTTTCTGGGCACTTTACAACACTTTCAGAAGAATGCACAGAGGTTCAAATCCACAGACTCCTAACTCAAAGCTCAAAGCCAAACACATATGGCATTCACATTATCTATATGTTGGGCAATACCTTGGATCATATTTAAAGGGCTCAAGCAGCTGGTGAGACCTGGCTCAAACTGGGAAGGTGAGCTCTATTGGCTTAAGCTATGTCGTATGGCAGCAGCTGAGCATCGGATAACAACAGCAGAAATACAGCATTGCTTTCACACTTCAACATATGACTCATGCAGAATATGAGTGACTCACATGCAGTATGTCATACCCAACAAAACTGAGCATATTTGGGGAAAACCTGAATATAATATGAAGAGTCATGCACAGGCCCTAATCACCTTGTAGAATCAGCTGGGATATATCCCTGGTGCCTCCTGCTATGTTGCTACTAGCTACAAAGAGAAACAAGGATGAACTCAACATGCTGATTTCAGGACATTTCTCTAGTAGAATCACTGGCATTTTATGAGCAGTACATCATAAGGCTTGTTTCCAGCAGGTGCAACTTTATAACATCCAGGTCAGGTCTATTAAGCAACAGGGGATGCATTTCTTTGGCAGTAATCTGCCACTGTGGCACAAACAATCAAGAATGAGTATCTGACTCAACAAACAGCTGTTGAAATTCTCCCTTGCCTTTTCTTTCTAAGCAGATGGCACAACCCACCCGGCCTGTACCCTCTGCATTGTACAAGTTCAACAAGCCTTCAGCCAGTGCAGAACTGGTTCCTAGCTCAGTACCATAAATCTGCTAACTTCTCTTTGCATATCCTTGAATCCTGCAGAGAGGATAAAAATATCTCTGGAGCTGACAGTCTTTAAGTTTTTACAGTTCTGTGTTGCAAAAACCCTGTGAAGTCCAAAAGCCTCGGTAGCCAAGTGTTTCCAAGTAGTAAGAGATGGGCCAAGGGCAAGCAGTACTATTCGAAATCTTTTTGTCACAGAGTGTCATTTGCTGTTGGGGGCTTCAGGACAGTCTGTTAGGGCATTAAAGAGGGTTAGTCATACTCCTCCATCTGGAAAGAACTTATCTTTTCTTCTTGCTGAATATTCATCTCTGCTAACAATAAATAAAAGCCTTTGTGAAATCTATGAAAATTTCAAACGAGAAGACAGAAGTTGTTCAGAGTAATGAAATAGCTCATATCTTGGATCCTGAATTCAGTTACTCTTCCTTCAATCCTCCAAAATCCCTATGCTTTTCTGAAGCTTATCATATGTATCAAGAGTTTCTCCTCCTATCTTTCCTCTTCATTTGTATGTCAGCATTCTTTCTTCCAACTGGAATTTTTCCTTCTCAAAACCCATCCCCTTCCTTCAGAGGAGAATCTGCTTTCAGTGCCTGGACTTGAGGAATTGCTATGCTCCTTTCCAAAACTTTGTTTCTATTTCCATGAGTGCGGTACTAACTCTAGATACCTGAACTTAGATGATAACATATTAAATCTGTCTTTTGACATGCCCTACATGCCTTCCTTTCGATTAGCACTTCAAGATGCGCTCACCTCAAAACATACTCCACCTATCTGCAGTGAGAGAATGAAAAGAATGAATGAATTCTGCTTGCAGTGGCAGTATGTACTATGAAAGAAGTTTTAATTTCAGATAATAAAGACTGAGCTCTACTCTCAAGAGGCCTGTGATAATGGACAGACTAATGGTGGCAAAACCCACCTCTCAAAGATACTGCACTGTGTTCACAGGCTCAGCACTGAACCAGCAGTGCCCTTTATTTCTTCCTCTTTGGATCGGCATGCATGTGTCAGTTGAGGTATCCAGAGACAGCACAGATGCCCAAACGTGGGCAGAAAGCCAGGCTTCAGGGCTTACAGTATAAATATATATTTTTTAACTTCATACAGACCCTTTTTCCCAGTAAGTGTGTTTTTCGGGCTTAGAAACTCTGTGTTCTTAGCTATTTTAAGAAACCTGAAGGGTGAGAGATGGAGAAGCAGCAGACATGTTGGCAACAAAGATCTCTCCATGAACAGAATGCCAAGATTAAAAACAACCAAGAAAAAAAGAGGGATACCTTTGACTTTTTCTTGCTCTTCTATCTCAGAAAATTGGCTCATCTGAAACTGTTGGATTCTGGCAAAGATTTAATATCAAATGAGAGAAATAGCATGTTCCTGAAGCAAGGTGATTTCCAAAGTGAGGCTAGATGTGCATTCAGCTCCTTCTACTTGGCAGCTATCATGAAGGGCAAAAAGATTTACCAGTTCTCCAGAGGGTATGTAACAGGGTTGCCCCAATCTGTCAGAAAGTGTTAGAACTCAGTAATACTTGAAGTGGGACTTAAAGTTACTGAAGCTCAGATGCTCACAATGTCAGGTGTGGATCCACCCCAATCAAAAAAGAAATAGGAAGAAGGAAAAAGTGCAGGGAGTCCTAAAGGGAACTCTTCACACAGCTAAGTTTAGCAAGAACAGTGAGTAAAGAGGGCAAATGGAAAAGTCCTTGCAGTTACTATGTATCAGCTGGTCCATTGGACCTATCCACATGAATGGTGTTTGCCTGCAAGAAATATGAAGTAAAGCTGAGTTAGCTGGCCTATCATCAAAGGGAAGTTATGTATTTTATATATACAGAGGGGGAGGGAGGGAGGGAGGGAAGGAAGGAAAGAAAGAAAGAAAGAAAGAAAGAAAGAAAGAAAGAAAGAAAGAAAGAAAGAAAGAAAGAAAGAAAGAAAGAAAGAAAGAAAGAAGAAAGAAAAGAATGTTATCCACAGCACCAAAGTTGATTTTGGACACCAGTTCACAGTTTGTATGAGGAGAAAAGGACGGGATACTAAGAGGCTCTACATAGTGGTTTTGCATTTATAAGAAAAAGAAAGCTAAAAAATAACACTGCATAACCTCTACAAAATGGGTCACAACTGGACTAGAAGTAATTGCAGAAGTCCCATTTTGTCTAACAACATTTCTCCAACGTTCTGTCCAGATTTCTGTCTAATCTAATCTATTCATATGCCCATCACTTTAAAAATGACTTGCCATTTTTCACATTTTATTAATCTACTTCTGAAAATTCAAAATATGACTCAGAAGCAGGAAATGGCCTTGTGAAGCAAAAGTAATAACAATAATTAAAAACACATGCTTAAATCTGCACACTGTCTTACTATGCGAGAGTTAAAATGCACACTGCATCTCAAAGATCTTTTTATTCTTTCAAAGCAAGAACTAATGGAATAAGGGAAGGAAAAGTTTCCACGGCCCAGATATGTCTTTGCTGAATCACTTTGTAAGGTGTGGACAATTGAGTCATAAACTTTCACACTACAGATGGCTGTGTTTCTTTCATAGTGAATCAAGCTCTAAAAGATCTGTGACACTTTATGTTATATGTTAACTAGAGAGGCACATTATGTAAAAAGCACATAGGGTTTCACATGCACTAGTGCTCTCTACACAAGAGAGCATCATTTTCAATATTCAGTCATAAAACCAGCTTCCATTTTTATTTACTAACTTTCTTGTGCAATTGCTTGAAGTGCATGTCTGTTAGCACATTCATACTATCAGGCTTATTGGAAATCCTGCTGTGTAGAGCTTCACAAAAATCATTAAATGCATCTTTTTACATCCCACACTATTTGTAATTTTTATTTTAACATTAAAAAAATTCAACACATAATATCTTTCTACATTGTCACCCAATCAAATGACACTTTAAGAAATTAAAGACAAGCAACTTGATATATATACATTCATGTGTTCCCACATGATAAAAATGTCCAAATGTTTTAGACACATTTTAGAATTTTTGAGATAATATGACAATGAAAAATACTTGCTGTCTATCTTACAACAAATCTCTCTTCAGTAGACGGCCTCACAACAGAAAGGCTGATACCTGTAACTACAGGTGAACAGTGTACAGTTACATTGACACTCTGGTAAATTCCATTTTACATTTTGAGTGCAAGTATGCTCCCTATAAACATTAATTTTAGAAACAGATTAAAAAGTTTAAAATTATGCCTCCCCAGTTCTGTGGCGATGGACCAAAGTGCTATCGCTGAGGAGGATCAATAGCTAGAACTAGGATTAACACTTTGTTTGTTTGAGCAAAGAACATTTTGCTCTCATTTTTCTGAACCAGTGGAACGTTGTTACACACCATACAAATTGTTTCTAAGGCAATTATGACCGACTGTATATTTAAAACAAAGAAAATTATAGGTAAAAAAAATTACTAAGTCCACCTCTCAAGATATATCCTCTTCTTTGGACAGCACTGCTTCACACAAACCTATAATTTGTTGTTCAAGAGGAAATTGTCTTAATTATAAAAGGGACTGTATTCACTACCATGCTTCCAGCCAGACAGGGACTAATGCTGGGGATTAGTCCCTGTATTTTTTGAAACTTTTTCTTCAAAGAGTATGCCATCTGAGTTTTCTGGAGATGTAACAGTGTGTCAGGCTGAATTACAAACTATTTATGTCTTAGATCAAGCTGGCTAAACATCTTGACCCAGCAGATAAAAATTATTTGGAGTTATTGAAGGACCACATTTCAGTCATGTCTCCAGATGCATGAACTAAATGGAACAGTAAAAATAGATAGTGGAAAACAAGAAAAAGAGAGGCACAATGAGAACAGAAATTTTCAACTATCTTTCACTGTCTTTACAATCAAAGATAGCTTCAAACCCACTAAATGTTCCATGCAGAAGATTGGCTTGATTGTTAGTCTAAGGCCTAATGATTCAAAGTTTGTTATTGTTTTTCAGCTTGAGATAAGAATCACATTTCCTAACATATAACCCATAAAATACTTAATCTGAATTTTTCTACAATTCCCTCATCTCCCTGCTTCCCTCACCCATGTACATATATATAGTACCATGAGACAGATTTTTGGTATTCCCTTGCAATACAATACCCCGTCATGCTTAATTGGCATAAGTGAAACAATGTCTGCTTTAAGCTAGCTTTGGCTAAACATTGAAAAACTAATGAACCCACTCCCCATCATGCCTTCTCAGAGTAGTTGGATTACACAGGGTCCTACTACTTAAACTAGCTGAGAAATACACATTGGTGGTGGTTTACCACTATCAACAGGGATCAGCCACTGAAGGACAGCAAAGTGTACCTGTTACCACTTCACCACTTTTACAATTATTGCCTAAAACAGCAAGTACAAACTTGTGATTCAGGCAGTGTTAAATCCATCCCAGGCTCTGCATGACAGCTGCAGACCTTTGACTGGTTCCATAAAGCAACCATCATCCCACAGCTCTTTTGTCTGCTATTGCATGAAATAACCATATTAACCATACTATAGCTTTTACCTCTCTTCAACTTTTCTTGACATCAAGAAGACAAACTGTGTTGTGAGGGTCCCTGCTAAATCTGTCTTGTTTACGCTTTTATGCCCATCCATTTGAAGTTTCTAACAAAACACAAGCCATTGCTTTTGCTTATCATCCACTTCTGCTGCCAGTTTGTTCCCAACTGAAGGCAACCATTGCAAGTATGGTGTCTATTCTAACTGCTCTTAGGTCTTAGTTCTGCTGTGGTCTTTTAGATATCTTGAGGTATTTAGAGGAAGCAGATGACTCATCTAAGCCATGGAAAATGTATTTGATTATGATAATATAAAATTTGCAAATTATTCTTTCTTAAACTATAGCTCTGTAATGCTTCAAAGACATTTGAGCCCATTTTGCCAAATGAACCACTGTGAACTCTTTCCTCTTGTCTTATCTCCCTTATGTCACTATGCTGTTTCAGGTAAACATTAAAACCTCCAGCACTTTTCTGTTTATTGCACATAAGCTCTTTTACATGTGGCACAACTGGAATTTCAGACACTCACTCATAATAACCTGCTCGTTAACTTACTACTACACCCACATCTTTAGACAGATTATGAAGGTCTTGCAGACTAATTTGTCCAACATAATTAGGTCCTGTGAGCTTTGCAATATACTTTCTTACTATGCTTTAAATTCCAAAGAACCTCTTTGGAGGTAATTTGACACATAAAATGCATGCAGTCCTCAGTATGTTTGCCACATGTTCTGCTGTTTCCTGCTATGTTATTATGGCCTTTCATCATTTCCTCTCACCACATCCTCTTGACTGTTTCTTTCACCCAGTCCTCCACATACTTTCACTAAGTTATCACTACTCCTCAGAGAGTTTCTCTTACACTGGAAAGTAGCATCTGTAATAGAACCAGTTGGTTATAATTTAGAGATGAAATTATGTCAAATAATTAACATTTTGAGTTTCAGATCAGAACATTTTCAGTGCAACTCTCAACTTCTGTTTGTACTTTTTTTCCCAGCCACGACTAACTATCATCTTGTCTGTGTTCATACCACATTGAACAAGCCCATTGACATATATTTTACTGTCAAGTTTAGAAAGATTGAAAATGAGTGTTAACAAAATAACGCATTTTCAGAACAAGGGCAGGTTTTGATAGACTTATTCAAGTAGGAAACAATATGATCTCTCAAGGAATAGAGTACCAAAAGGTAGACGTTATATTGCTCCCAGTAGAATCCTTAAGTCCCTTGCCAAAAGACATTTAATGTGCAACCATCTCTACTGTAAAACAAATGCTGAAGAAGTGCCGTCAGTGTTATTTGCACAGATTCATTCTCATTAAAGGCTTCTATAATCGCATTCATTCTGGTGTAAACTTTTAAAATTTGACTCCTAGATCCATTAATCCCTTTCATCTCCTGCTCATGATCTTAATGTGTGACACTGAAGCTAAAAGGACTAGCTTGGTCCTTAAACGAATAAACAAGGGAATACAGAGTAGAAGTAGAAAAGTTACATGTGTTTTTAATAGCAGTGGGACTAGTCCCAGAAGGGTTGGAAAGACTTTGAAGCAGGAGAGACTTTGGAGCAACTAAGGGATTGAAGAACAGGACTTAGAGTGAAAGACATAAATAACTCTATTTATTCAGTTTAGAGAAATGCAAGAGATAACTTGATTATGGTTTAGGCATATCTCTAGAGATAATAGGAACTTAATACTAGGGGAATCTTAATCTATCAGGAAAAAAAAATATTGTAACTAAACAATATTATTGTAGACTAAAGCTATAAATCTGATGTACAGTTTTAACAGCATTGAAACAGCTCAGTGAGGTTTAAGGTGGATTGTCCCCACTACAACTAGTAAAAGTATGATTGAGTAGTTGAAAGAAATGATACATCTCTTATCCAACCACATCTGTTAGATCTGAATTAATCCAGGGAAGTATTATAGCCTGGGTTATGCAGATGAAATATTAGATTTGGTCTCCCCAGCTTCTGAGAATAGTTCTTGAAGTTCTTCCCACACCTGTGGAGAGCACACTTGTGCCCTGTGACTGTGGCACTCCCAACCTAGTCACTGCATAGCCAACAACTCCAACACCAGCTTTCCACCTTCCATTAAGTGAAAGAAAGGGAGGGACTATCTAGCGAATGTAGTCACTGAATGCCTATCCAGTAAGACACTACTTACACTATTATCTAACTTCTGGCAGTGTCAAGGATTCCTACACAGTCATTAGAGCTTCTGAAGTACAATTCAAAACACTGGCACTAAAAACCTGCACCTTTCTGTTGTCTGTATATGAACCCTGGGTTCCTGTTCATATGTGGTGGGAGGGCATGAAGAGCCATCCAAACACATTGTGTCTTGCAGCCCCTATTCTTTTCCTATAACCATAATGGAAATTGTATGTGAAAGAATGGGAGGAATGCTGCTTCTCTGTTTTCTCCTTAAAATCCCACATTCTTCTGTGTCCTTCATTTTACATCTGTGTCCTGTTGTTTCACTTCTCTTGTTCATTCCTCTCCCTCCACATTGTTTGCAGAGTAGAAAACCAGGCTGTGAGAGGAATTGTTAGGGTCTCTGTTAGGGTTCAGAGAACTCTGCTCCTGGGTCTATTCTCTACCCTGATGGAGCTGCTCACAGCTCTGCCTCTGCCATGGATGTTTCCCAGGGTCTGTATTGGTGCAGCTTGTTCAGGCTTCAGCACTAAATGTCGTGTTATACACTGGGATAACGCCTCTGTGCTGAATGTATGCATTGGCCTATCTGTGTGGGCACAACAGACAGGATTAAGTGTGTTTTCTAAGGTTCAGCACTGAGCATATAATGACTGTCACAGGGGAGAGCCACTTCCCAAGGTGATGAAAGAGCAACACGCCATTACACATCATTTAAACACTCTCTGACATCTCCTGCAAATGCATAGCCATAGTGTAGTGGCAAAGTGTTTCTTACAGCAAAGCTACAAAAAAAACAAGAGTACTGCACTGAGGACAAGCATCCTCAAACCATGTCATGCAGAACTTCATTATTATAGAGATTATGGTCTGCCTCCTTGTTCATCATTAAAACTGCCTTCCTCACTACACTGCTAGAGGCCAGAGCATAAACTGTTCTTCAACACTGAGTTGGAAAGACCACCCTTTTCCTATTTGTTTTTCCCTCAGCAATAATTAGCATAGGGGACACCCTTAGCTCAGCACTAGAGGGTGTATTTTTACCAAGTGAATCAATTTCCCACCGCCAAAAGCAGAGGATCTGTCAATGAGCGCTGCAAGAGTCTGATGAAGTGGGGTGCATCCTGGCATTGTGCCCTAGCACTGAGATAGATTTTGGTGGACTTCCTGACCTGATTGTCACAAAATTCTCCTATGTGAAGCTGCTAAATCTGAGTGAAGTTCCATGAGGGTGAAGATATCTTGTTCACTGGAGTTTGTCTCCAAGATATTATGAAAACAGGATTTAAGTATGTGCCCCTGATGCCTCTTGTGCATGTACATACAGACCCCTTATGAAGACCCTGTTTTAGGGTAAGAGTATATCTTGACTTGTGGGACCAAAGATCCTTAAAATCAGCAAGTACCAAAAATAATACCTATTTAACAGTAGAAACACTTTGTATTTGACTTCATAGTTAACTCCAAAAATAACTGGAATTTCAGACTGAAAGTTACACCAGCCACATATGAATTGTTGTTTATTCTTAAAAATAATACTCAGTTTTTCTAAACGTCAATCTATTTATATACAACAGAAATGAGTCACTCTTATTTCACATTAATGAGGAACCTTCTTCTTAATGGCTTATGCCAACACAAATATGCCTCTATCTTGAAGAACACAGCAATATACAAATAATAATGCTTCTGTTAAAATTCATGCATAATCAAAACAAATTGAATATCCATTTTTATTTCCATAGGGAACGGAGCTATAAAGATTAATGCTAGACAATGATATTTAATTAAAGTTTATTTACTTTGTAAGTACTTCCACATTTTCAAGAGTAGTCTCCGCTTCTGGAATAAGAAGCTGTAATGCATTTCTGAGCCATCTAACAGTCATAGGTGGAAGAAACTAGTTATGATCACAGTACAGCGCTTACAGCAATACTGACAAACTGTCTAGCAAAATTTTTTACATTAAAGTATTCTGGTGTTAAAGAATTTAAATGCATTTTAATTGACTTTTCAAAATTCCATTTTTTATTCACAAACACACCTGAACACAATAACAGGAACTTGTTTTTATATGCATTATTCTTTCTGATGGCATGTTGTTGTACTGTACACATACTCCTCTCTTCATTTTTGAGATACAAAATAAAAGGTTATGCTCTTATAAGTAATAACCAAATAAGTTTCCTTTCCTTGGGCTAGTCTGCTGCTGTACTTCAGTTTGTTGGTTTTTTTTTTTAATAAACCATTAACTACTTCAGTGAAATTAGAGGAACTAGTTTGTGTATGAATGCAGATATTAACATGAAAAACTAAAGGGAGTATAGAAGAAAATTGCAGAATGGTATTTTCATTCTACTTATTGAAATTAAAAATTACAATAAGATTTTGGAACACTAATTTCTAAGAGGACATTAAGTTTTAAAATGCAAGAATTGTTGGGCTATGTGTGGCTGATGATTGTTTCTCATCAGCATGAACACACAACATCCAAACACAACACTTTCAATAACAGTTGTATTAGTCATCTAGTGCTACAAGGCTGTTTAAGATACACAAATAAAATAGCTTTATTTGGATTGTAATTAACATGGCAAATATCACAATATTCTACAGGAAACAAACATTCTGGATCTATGTATTTTATTTCTTCTGACAACTGGCAAAGTATATTTTACTGCAGAATGCTTTATTGCTTCTTAACTATTCACCCTACACAGTATACATAAAAGCTTAATGAGTATAGCTGCATAAAACTAATTTTAATGCTTTTAAAATCAATGGTGAACAAAATGTTTAGATTGTTTTTCAAACAACTACACTACATCTGATCCTTTCAGGAAAAGCAATTACTTCTTCTTGTCATAGCCAATACATTTCTTCATTCTCCCCTTTCAGCTGTACCATTCTTAGGGACCTTTACACTAGTTACCATGCAAACAGTTAAAAATATGTGCAAATATAGAAGAATATTGTTATTAAATGTCTAATCAATAAAATGCCGCTTCCACTAGTAGGCTAACAGTGAGGAGGGCAAGAGAAGAAAAACTAAAAGGATTTTTCTTCCAAATTAACAAATAGTACATGCAAGTGTGGCTAATGAAATATGTCTTCAAGGAAAATTTGCAGAAAAACATTTATATAAAAGATATACAAAAGGGTCTACAAGACAGCTGCTATAATCTGAATTTAGTTCCTGATTCTTTTATCTGCTCTGTGAATAAGCATCAGGTTTTTTGTATTTTCTGAGGAAACATCAAATGTAATCATTTTTTGTAAGTTTCAAGTGCTATAAATCATTGGGAACTTATGCACACCTAAATTATGCAATCGTATTGGTAGTGAGGAAATCATCACTCTTTAGTGTTTTGTATCTCTGTCATTCTCTCCCAGAGAATTTCTTTATTACAGCAGGCACCACAATAGTTGAGAGTTTCTCAGCATTTATTGTGTGAGATCAATTTTTTAAGGTATTTAATTCAGTCATAAAAACTGAGACCATAGCCTGAGTTAGTTTGTGAATTTCCAAACATGCAACCACACACGCTCACAAAGACAGCCCACACACACACATTTTTTGATTGAAAACGCTTCCTTTTTCTTTCCCCTCACCTGCACTCCTGAAATTTAAAAAACACATTCCCCCTTTTCAGCAGTTTTGTAGGCCATCAGGCCAGAATACAGACTATCTCTGCAGTACAGTCACAGAAAAAAATGACAACAACTACCAACCAAATGGCTAAGATATTGAGATGTATAAAGCATTCTTAACACATACATAAAAGCCACTTTTCATATGGAGTTGCGATGCATTCTGGAGTATGTTTCAGAAATACAAAACAACATAATACATAAATGTGTGTTATTCATAGAAATTTGTTATACACACCTATGAAGCATGTGCTGAATCCACGTTTAAAGTCATACAGAAACATTAACTAAACATGCTTCTTCTATATAGCTCACATTTGCCTTTTACTGCAACACAGCCCCTGTTGGCAGTGTTAGAAATGGGTGCTTCTTTAAAAAGTCGTGTTTCTGTTGGAAGTTTTGCCTGTGCAGGGACTGCAGTTTCAAGCTCTGTCTTCACCACAATAGAGCAACTGGTTTCGGAGCAGCTTGCTCTTACCACTGTGAATTAACTCAGCCATTTGGAAAGAGGCTTTTGCGGGACATCTGCTTAACCTCCCTCTATAGCTGCCTGTCCCAGTAAAAATCTTAAACATCACAGGTCTTGTAATTTCTAAGCACAGCTATTTAAGTACCTCTATTGTAATGAATTTTTTAACTTGGAAATGTAAATAATGAGACAGCAATAGAAGCAACAGAACCTGAGCTCAAAAATACAGCTCCAGCCCTTTCAGTCAGGAATTAAGTAAAAATCAGGAAAAAAAATGAGATTAAATTTCAACTTTAAAGTAATAAAAGATGGAGATGGAGGTGCCAATGAAATCTTCCGAAACTAAATTTCAGAAGCATGGCTTTCTCATCTTGAAATGTTACACCCATAAAAGCAGCCTATAAAATTAATCTACCTGGAGATTTTCCATGTTAAATCAGCTCAGAAATAACTTTTAAGCACTTATGGCATTATATCTAAAATACATATTCTCCTGTTGTCCATATATCAAAATCCTGTGTATTTTGAAAAATAAGATCAGAGCTGCACTGAAATGTTTGTGTTATAAGAAAGAGCAGTAATAAAGTATATCACTTTCAGAGAGATTTGACATTTGTAAGCATTCTCTAAAAATTTGCATCGGGTTGCAGTACTGGGGGATCATGCTGTTTAAAGGTTCCTAAATTCACTTTTTTGAAGAGAAGTATATAGAACAGAGAAAGGCAGCAAAAGGAGGCAGAAAGCCAGTGTATCTTTTCAACCTGGATCTGAAAATGAAATTCCTAAAATGCTATTGTTACCCGTTATCCAGAGCGCAATATGGCCCATTCATATAAACTCTTTTTTTCCATTTGCTCAAGGTAAAGGGATGTTCAATATAAGAAAGAGAAAAAGCAGTGAAGTAATTTCCAAAGAAAACAAACCTTTACTTCTCTCAGGAAAACAATGTGCTTTTTAAGCTTGTCATATCTGGAAATAAAGAGCATTTAGATAACAATGTTTCTATTATAATCAATTTGTCCAAATTGGGTTCTTGTAAAACTTAGCATTAGCTATACAATAATTTGTGCAAATTCGGGGGTGGGTTGGTTTTGGGGGTTTTTTTTGTGGGTTTTGTGGGGCTTTTATTTTCTGCCTGGAAAGCTGTAATAGGCAAAGTAGCAGATACAAGTGCAGAAAAAGATGAAAAAAATATTCCATACATTTGGGTTCTTTCCAAGAACTTTGCCACATTTTGCAGATTCTCGGTTTTCAAATAAAGGTGTCTTAGCCCTTGCAATTGTGGAGATATTCTTGCCTCTGTAAATCAACGTATTGTTGCTAGCCAGCCTTGCAGAAATCTGTCTACAGCCAGTCAGACAGAAACAATAGGAGCGACAATTATATGTATTCTTTTCCCTCCCTCCAAAATTAACATGGTTTTGCCTTAAAATTGCAAGGCAATTTTAGTAAAGGATGTGTTAGTGTTCAAAACACTAAGTTGGAATCAAGCACAGGTTGCACTGTAGAAGTGCACATAAATGAAGTGTACAGACTCATTTTTTTGCTTATATAATGTCGGTTTGGGTTATTTTATCGATTCAGAATTGAAGATTAGGCAGGGAAACAAATGAACTCTGTAAGGAAATAAATTTGGGATGAGCATTTTGTTTTTATCAGCTGTGGATGTTTGGTCAAATATGATGTTTCAGTTGAAGTTGCTGAAGAAGGGGAGAAAATAGCCAGTTGCAGAATGAATTGTACCAACGCAAACCACTATCAAAGCACTGCGTGCAGGAAGGGAGCAACTTCAGAAAATCTCAATTAATGTTATAAAAAAATGTGTTGGGGAAATATCTCTGCATTTCGACAAACAGCTGAGTTTGGGACATTTCCCAACCCTTTTTTTCATTTATTCACCTGGAACTTTAATTACAATTTATTTCATCCTCCTGTTTCAGCAGTTTCTAAGTCGCCTTACTCCTCTAAAAATCCACCTGAACTTGAATGAAACATTAGCTTCCAGAATTTAACAACTGTACAAAGGTGGTGTGGTATAGCCTGTTGTTAATGTGCTTTATATTTCTGAATCTGGAAGCTCTCAGTGACTTAAACATGTTCACTCACGTTTCTGACACATTTATCTGCAGAATGGGTTCAGAGGTGGACATTCTTTGATGTGAAATCAAGGTGCTACAGAATTCTGCAGAATCTATAGAAATACCTCCACAGATTTTGCCAAAAAATCTCAGCAGATTTATATTGGCCCTGCCAATGACTTTCTGTTTAACTTGTAATCAAAACAACTCAAACCCAGTTACTGTTTGCATATCTGCCAAGCCTCTCAATTTCAGCAGTAGGCAGCAGACTCTCAGTATGACAGCCTGTCTTTCAGATTCAAGCTGAATCTGCCAAGGCTCCACTACAGAGGCAACTGGTAAATTAAATGCCAACAAGCAAGGACATTCATGTACCTTTACACTCTGCACATGAAGAGACATCACAGGCCTCTTCATTCTAATGGGTGCTTTGTGTGTTTTGGGCTGCAAAGTAAAGAGTGCCTGCTCTTATGCATAATGAAGCCATTGCATATATATTAGTTTAGCTGTATTGCTCTAATTCTATGGTCACAAATTACCTAACAGGTTTTCTTGTTACCGAAAAACAGAAAATCCTTTTGTTGGTGAAATTAACTCACGGAAATCAAGCAGTGAGAGAAAAACCAACTTTTAAGCCCTCTTCTCCCTAAAGACAGGAGATAACTATACAGCCAGGTTACAGCAGAGTCATTGCCAAGGGTAACTGAAAATAAGAAACATTCAAAATCATACTGTCAAATCTTTAATTTTCTTGTTCATAATATAGGCACGCTCTCTGATTCTGAAAAGGGGGATCTTTTTAAAGCCATCAGCAGTAATGATGACTCTTTATAGCAAGCAGAAGTCATTAATTATATTTATGTAATTATTGACTCTTATTAATACTTAAAAGTTGCATGAGACTTTTTGATTATTGATAGCTGATGCAGTCACTATTGCCAAGTTTAGATTGTATTAGCAATTTTGAGTGCACAACCATAATACAACCAGAGATATTAATACTATTGAGCATAAATAACAGTACTTGACAGACTCAAGTGGGGGGAAAAGCACTAACACTGGTTCCTCTAATGGACAGAATAAATGATAGAATCGTATAATGAGTTTACAGCAGCCAGGTTTAGTGAAATCTATTTCTGAAGTAAGAAGCGGGGGAAAGGTAGCAGTTTTGGTAACAGAACGAGGGTATGAACACATTAAAAATTAACAGGGTGTTTTCAGATAATTGAAAGAAAAAGCACCGACATGGGAAACTTAGCTGTTGTAACTTACATAGCTCTACCGTGGGCATTATCACAGTTTCCTGCCATGGATTTAATATGCCATCACACATACACACGAAAGAAAGAAGTATGAGCTTCCTAAGAGTTCCTACAATAACATGAGAGGGTTTTCTTCTTTTTTCTTTTTAATAGAGAGAGGAAGATATATCCTCGGTCCAATATAAAAGAGGTTACTGTTCTGCAAGTGTCTTTTTTATTTACTATAATTTGGCAGACACAGCTCTGCAAGACTTCAGAACTAAGAAAGTGGAAAACTTTGACGTTCCTTTGACATGAGCTGGTTGAGATGCATCTTCTTCGTAAGTGTAGAGAAATGTATTGTTGCATCTGTCTGGTGCTAGCAGCGAACTATGCTTCATTCTACAGCACCAATTCCTCCCTTCTCCACTTCCCTCCAGCATCTGCAGTACTTACCTTTGTCACACCAAGATTTACTTTTACTGGAACCATGTCAGGTGTCCCCAGAAAAATGACAAACTAAAATTAATGTATAATTGTAATATGAGCCTGAAGGCATGTGCTTGGTGAGAAAGAATTCACCTTCTACGGACACACACACATGAGGGAATGTTAGAGGGATATTTTGAAATTCCAGACATCACAATTTCATTAATCAATGAATAAATCAGTTCGCAACCAGTCATGGTCTTTTGCAGTATGATCTAATCCTTAGCTTGAACTTGCCATTGCCCAGCTGTATGTCATTTCCAGGGCCTGAAAGATACTGACAAAGCTCCTGTGAACCACAACAGCTGCAGCATCAGGTCCCTGAATCAGTTTTTCCCTTTCACTTATTAACAGTATTTTATAAGTATACAAGTGAAATCTGTCAATATAGGAAGTGCCTAACTGTGGAAGTAAAGTTATAGACATGTGCCCTTTAAGGTTAAAAAAACACAGCTCCAGAAATCCCTGCAGTTTTAAAGTTCTTTTTCTCTACTCCTTTATTCTAGTTACCTGTTTATAGGCTGGAAGTGAGTTGCTGGCTAGCCTGAGACAGGGATGTTGCAGCCAGTAGGACAGACAGCTAAAAATCTCATGTAACTGTGGTATATAAAGACACGCTATCCCCTCCCTGAGGCCTGTCTAAGTTAGAACATAAAGTGCAAGTACATACAAGTTAAAAATAATGAAACTTCTCCAGGAGCTACTGAATTTGACTTCTGCAAACAGATATTTCCATGTAAATATTCTCCCAACCCTAACTTGAAACAACCCAGTTCTGTCTGTCTCTGCTATGCCTGTTTTGTTAAAACATTTTTTAAGGTAAAAAATTCTCATTGAAAAATTATTAATAGAGGTAGTTTAAAACAAACAAACAAACAAACAAAAAAAAACAACAAGAAAAAACAAACCAAACCCCCCACCACAGACTTTGCACTAATAGGGCAATAATTTACCGTTTTGTGTTTTGACCCATTCAATGACAACTGATCTGGGGCTGGGGGGAGGGGAGCAGGGTGGTTAAAGGGTTAATATTCAAATGAGAAATTTGCAAGGCCTGCATAATGGAACTGCCACCCTGATAACAATAGGAATTTTTAACAATATCGAGCCTTGTTAGCAAGAGAGTTACAAGCATTGAGGGCAATCAGTGTGTCTTGTCAGTTTCTTTTTATCTACCATCTCCAACCGCCAAGGAACCGAAATGAAGCACTTTGGAATTATCAATTTCAGCCACATTTGCATAACAAAGCCCCCGAGGAAGAGGCATGATAAATGTGAAGGACCCCTCTTGGAAAAGGAACTGTCAACCGCGCCCCGAAAGATTCTCCGACCGAGCGCATTCTCGGGGATTGTAGTCAGCGAAAATAAAATGAAAGCATTAAAGAAAGTCATTCTCTCAGAGAGAAAAATCTCCCCCTCTGCACAGAGAGAACTGGATGAAATGACATTATGCATATGAAAATGTCCAGAAAGATGTTTGATTTATGTATGCATTAGATGCAAATTCCATTACCGCACGCGCGCTGTTGTGTGATTTGGCTCTGAACACATCACTGCCCTGATCAAATCTGATCTCATTAATTCCGACAAGGAGAGAGAGAGGGAATTGAGAAGAATTTATGGCCTGGACACTTGAAAGAAGTAAATTGTAATTCTGTTTAAAGCTGTAGCGAACCTTTTAAACACCTTTTATTATAGAAAAAAGCACTTACTTTTATAACACTGTTAGAACTTACTTAATCTTGTACTTGGAACTTCTAGTCCTCATTTTAAAAAATCTATGACCTTGTTTAGGGGGGGGGAAAGAGAGAGAGACAGAGAGAGAGAGAGGAAAAAATACGCCTGTCTTAGACTGAAATCCAGCAGAAGCATCATAATAATATGATCAAAGAAGACCTATTGACTATCTGAATAATTGTGTGAAAATTCTGCTCTGCTGGTATATGTTTATTTTTAAACAATCTTTTAATATCCTCGAATAAAATATCAAATACTTTACAAGTGTTTTTATGGGACTAGATAGACATTGCATGCTTAAAAATGTTATTAATTGTGATCTAGATAAAAATGGCAATGAGCACATGTTTTATAACAATATTCTCAAGCAGTGCAGTGGTGTCAGCTAAAACTGATATGTGTTCCATTCTGAGATATAGATAATTTAAAGACAAAAAAACCCAGATCTTTGCTAAAAAGGAAGTATATTACTGTAGGAAAAAAAAAAAAAAAGCAAAAAAAAAAGCTCAAACAAAAAAAAAACCCACCACCCAGATTGTTTCTTACATTAATAAAGATTCTTATCCTTGTTTTGCTCCTGAGAAAGACCTTAATAACTCATTTCCTCCCTTCATGAAAGATAATCACCCTTCATGGGTGAGATATCCTGTATTTACTTGATACCAAGTGTAAAACTGAAATAGTGTCTCAATATGTTATTGCATTGTATAATCAGTGTTCCTCCCCCAACATTCATGAACCCCTAGGGTGCTTCATAGCCTAGAATAGTTTCTTTTCTGTTATGCATCTTCCGTTTTAGTGAGATATGATGAACTACCTCCCCAGTAAAGAGAGAGGAAGAGAGTGAAAAAAAACCAACCCCCACTTGATTCCTAAAATCTTAGTTGCCTATCATGATTCATTTATAAAGAAACGAAGTGATTTCTGCAAACAGTTTCCCCAATGAAGCCTGCAGTTTTCTTTGATAATCTGCTCCAGCTGAAGTAATTGTTGAACAAATGTTACCCAGAGAGGTATAGGAAACTTCTAAGTTATTGTATACATAAACACAGAACAATAACTTGTAGGTAAACCATGTGAATATAATTTAAGCATCATTCACATTTTCAACAGTTAATATTGATTTCTTGTGGTGGTTTGTTTTTTTTTTTTTTAATCTTTCCACATGCAGAAAGTATGTGTTTACAATTTCCACTATTCAAACACAGAAAAATGATACCTTTTGAAGTGTTATTTTAATATATTTGGCTACCAAATTCAATCGTTAGTTTAGAAAAAAGGAAACATAGTCCTGATTTACATAGACATTTCAATGGAGTCCTAAGTATGCGTTCAAAAACCACTTTAGAGAAACATGCAGACATTACAATATATAAATGACTACAGATATGTCCTATCATTTTATTATTTTGTCATCAGCATGTACACATTTCTGTAAAAGTATTTGGACATGTATACGTATACATGAAAGATAGCACAGAGAGATTTTGTGAGTTTATAATAGAGTGGGCATTTGTTAAGGTGACTAAAACACAGAATGCTGCTTTTTGACCGTACTAGATCAAGTACGCTGAAACGTGCAGTGTGTATTGTGCTGAGCGTATGAAACAACTTGGCAATTTGGAGAGCTAAAATATAATTATGTATGATGCAATATTTGTCAGACTGAAAGTGTTAAAAAAATATTTTTTGTTCTAAATAAATATTCTTTCCATTATTAACTAGTGTGGATTACTTTATGTTATGTCTAAGGGAAAAAATCACCCAGAATTTTCCTTGCGTATAGACTTTAAGAAAATTAGCACAGTGTGAGAGAAACTGTAATTGCAAAATTTGGATTGGTGTTTTACATAAGGTTATCTCCCTCCTCCTGCATACCCTTTAGCATATCACTGAATGCATTTTATTAAAATATTCTAGCCACCTGTCCATTTGAGCCTGTGTCAGTTACCACCCAAAAATAAAAGCAATTTTGTACTTCAGAACACAGGGAAATAAGTTTCCATTACTGGTGGATAATTAAGCAGACTGGGCTTGCTGTCCCTTTAAAAAAAAAAAAAAAAAAAAAAAAAGCCCAAGCCACACACAACAACAACAAAAGAAACCACATCCTTTTTGCCACCCTAACCCCTCCTCCTGTCCCCCCCAAATACATACACAGACACACATACTTCCCTTCAGTGAGTGGTTCAGGCTCCCTGATTAAGGTCATGCCGTTTGTTCATTACTGGCCTGGCTAATGTGATTGAATTGGAACAATACCTTTGAACTCCTTGGCTCTGATCTGCATACTAATTGACTCTCTTGTCCTTGGCAGTGACCTTGACAGGCTTTCCACCACTCTCAGAATGGCTGACCAGATTCTCATCAAAAGTTCCTAGTAAAAAAGCTCCAACACCAAAATAAGAATAAGTCATTTTTACTACTTTTCTCTGTATTCATATTTCCTTATATACCATTACAAAAAGCAAAATTGTTACTCCCTAGCTCCCCCTGGATGTTTATTAATACTTGAAAATCACAGTGTCACTTCAAAGTACTGAAACAGTGACAGCATTGTTTTGAAAGAGTTCATTGTTGCAGTCTAAAACACATTTTACACATATTTTTAGGTGGATTTTTTTCCTTGTTACACAAAGGTTTGCAGTTTAACTCATGGACATTTACGTCATCGTAATTTTTTTCAAATTAAAAAAATGTATCCTAAGAAAACAGCACAAAATCATTTTCTTTTTACAATTTACATTAGCACGCTAACAGCCTGTGTTTCAACAGGTTCTATAGTAACAGAAATGGTTTCAAAGAAAACAAAACGAAGCCATGCAGAACACTGCATCTAGAAAATGCCAGGTTTAAGGTAATGAGCTCAGGATTTATTTTTTTTTTATATCTCTGAGGCTCTTAGACCAACATATTACTCGAGGGGCATGATTTCTATGCAGATGACATTATTAAACACTATACCAATATTTATGAAAAAAAACATTACAGAAGAATATTCTTCTGACTGGAAAGGAGAGGTTTACTTCATTTTTACTGGAGTGGAGATTTATCCTGTGAGACAAGTGTCAGCCTCAGATAACTTTTATTATTAAAGCAATGAAGTAATAACTAAACCGAACTAAATTTAAGTATCATCAAGAAAAAGAGATGGACAACACGCCAAGAAATGTACTTTTATCAGGCTGTCAGCAAAGATCCACTTTAGAAAAAGTTCTATTTTTTCTTTAATATGCATTCTTACTTTAGGCAAAATCTATTGAGGAGAAAACAGCTGGAATTTTAAACTCATTTAATAACACTTTGCACTTCTCTAGCAGCTCTTTACTAGGTTCTCAAAGGGCTTTAGAAACATGAAGGAATGAATATGTATTATAACCAGGTGAAGTATTATTATGGAACATCAGTAATGACCTGCAAATCTATAAATAGTAAATCAAACCACAAAATTTCTAAGACTCATTCTTTATGCAATTCCCATTTTCATTCTGCTGTGGTAACAAGACTGGCTGTTTTGAAAGAAGTCTCAAAACAGAGGTTTTCACTATTGAGAAAATTATTTTAGTTCTAAAAGCAGTAATAGCCAAGTGTCTGGCCAATATCCAAGTACTTAGACAGGGCAGACCTCACAAATTTGGCATCCAGTTCAAGACCATTACAGAAATAAGCCACAAAATTCAGATCTCGATCCAAACTTTCTTAAAAAGTCTAGGATGGCCTGGATCCAAGTTCCAGTACGAACTCCAAAATTTTAGTACTAAAGAAAATGTGGGGCTCCATTTAGTTTCTATGACCACTTCTGTTCAAGACCTAGTACTGGAACAAGCTTCTCATCCTCACGCTTGAGCCTGCACATACTCCTTACCTGCAGTGTCCTTCTTCTGCCAGTGGAAGCCCCAGGCTTGCTCAGGAAACCAGAAAGCTGGTGCTGAAACATGGAAAGCCAGAGAGGAAAAGTACAGACTTCAGCGCATGGGGACACCTGCAGCAGCAATGCTGGTTAAGCCTGCAAGCAGGACACCTGTCAGCGTCATGTCTGAGAAGAGGTATGTGCAGGTAGTTCGATCTGTGAACAAATTAAAGCTCCAGAGAGCCACACAAGTGACACTGGACTGAAGAACACATCTTTGAAGGTATTTTGGTGCCTAAAACACATACAGACAGCTATAGAAGTTTTCAAAAGCATTTAGGTCAAATTCTCATTTATTTTACTTTGTTCTGAAGCTCTAAAAACAGCAATTGAACAGGTGAAGTTAGTGTTTATATAAATTATTATATAAATATAAAAAATTTAACATTTCTGGTATTCTGAGACCTTCTTGAAGTGTACTGAAATGCATGCATTATTTTATAAACCACTGAAAAGCAGCCATCTCTGCAATAAAGTATACCAGGTGTCCCTGCAATAAGAGAGCATACAGAGGAGGTTTAGAAAAAGTATTTTTAAGCAAAACTGCAAGAGGAAAAGTTAGATAGGTAGAATGCACTCTATGAAACAAGGCTCTGCTCTCTCATAGATTTTTATTTTTTTTCATCATAAATTGTCCATCCTTGGTTTTAGGACTCTACCAAAACCCGGTATGCCCATCAGTGTCACTACTTAATTTTATTTAAGCAGTGAGCACCACCTACTGCAGGGGAAGGCTGCAACCTATTTAGTCAGTACATCAATCACTTCCTATAATTATTTTTTTTCCTAAAGCTGTTACTCCTGAAGTTCTGACCAGAACTATGTATAGCTTTCATGTGAGATTGGAGCTGATCGATGCTCAAAATGGAGTGTTTGAGAGCTATCTGTAACATGTATAGGCCTTAGATATTAACCAGCTGGAGGAAAATGAAAAAGAAGATCCAACCAATTAACCTAGTATATAAAACCAGAACTCGAACAGAGGCAGCTAGTGGGAGAAATTATTTTATCCTACTCCCTATATTTCATCTGTGACTAGCACATAACCAGGATAAGAGCTGTTCCACTCCTTAAAATAATAAATAAATAAGTTTTAGCACTGCATTTGTTACACTTCTATATGAAAGCTAAACTTGGCTCAGGAAAAAGGAAGGGAGGACACAGAAAATCTCTCCTCTTTCTCATCCCAGAAGACTGGCAGGGGTTCTGACACCCTTCTTACATGGCACTCAGGCACCCTCTTCCCACTGCAGATGAAACCCCCTCCCCTGCTCACCCCTTATCTGCTCCCTCACAGCTGCCACTGCCTGCTCACCTAGTTGCTCCCTAACCCGATTCAGTCAAAACTATTTCCTTAACCTGCATCAGTTTGACTGCTTTGGACTAGAAAGCCGTTCTGTGACTCATGCCAGTAGACCCGAGGAGGCTGTAACTTTCAGAAGGAGCCTGGGTGTGAGCTGAGGGGATGCTTAAGCAGGGAGAAATCAGGGTACCATCTGCAGCCAGAACAGGCTGTCTGACTGCAGCGCTGAGCTGTTGCCAAGCTATGCTAAGTTACACCGGTCATATAGGTTCCTCAACAGCTTCTGTCTGTGATGGAAAGGTAGAGAAAATCTGAGCTCTGTCAGGCCCGGTCCTGCTGTCACAGACAGAATAAAGGTAAAGATCCTCAGCAAAATACTTCTGAGGATGAGGCAAATAAGATGCGCAGTTAAATGCCCTGCTAGGCATTTACAGTAAGAGTGCACATGCCTGCATAGAAGAAGCTGCAATGCATAAGACAATTGATATGTCGAAGGACTATTAAAAGAAAAATACCAATATAACCTAAACATCTGCAAAGCAATATGGACTCACACTCCAAGAACTTACTGTTTTTTACTTGCAGCTGACGTGCTGTTGATAGAGTAAGGCAGAGAAAATCATCCCCCCAAAACCATGATAATGAACATGATCTTGCTTTCTTTCAAAACAGTTAGCACAATATATACGTAGAGAACTACAGATTATAAAAAAAATAACCCAAAATTTTCTGAATGCCTTTCTATCCAAGAAGAGTACAAGAAAACAAACACGACAGCTGTGGAAATGCACAGAACAAGACACACAGAGATTATGGTGATGAACAAGGTATAGTGACTAGAAAGAAGAGAACAGAATGCAAGTGAAAAGTATTAATTATTGATAAGATAAGGGACAGATAATTACCACACTTCATATCTTCCTACCTGCTATAAGGACAGAGAAGACGTTTCCTAGCTGTCTAATAAGTAGAGTGGTGGGTTGCAGTTTGCTCTTTTGGCTCCGTAGGCAGGTTCTCTTCTTCTTTGCTGGCTGGCACAGTCACGCACATGCTACATTTTTCCAGGTTACTGTTAGCAGTCTACTGAAATAATTTTAGTAATAATAGTAATAATGATAATGATGATGATGATTATTGTTGTTGTTATTGCTATTATTACAGTCAGATCTGATCAGAAAACGGGTTACAACAAAATTCCAGGACTAAAATGCATCCCTCAATTGAGTCATTTATTAGAAGGAAGACAGATAAACACAGGAAAAGAGTCCATTACTTCAGATAAAAACTACAGTGAGAGATTTATAGTCAGCAGCAAACTTCAAGCTGTGTCCTTTTGAAACCAATGAGAGACTAAATACTTAACATTATGCATGTGAATATTCACATGCAGAACTTAGAATATACATTACCTGTATCATGCAGAATGGTAAAAAAGCTTAAGTAAATTCTGAACATTTAGTCACTGAACAGAAATCTGGGGCAGGTTTTTGCTCTTTACTGGTTTTATTCCATCATTTACTGTATTGCATGCGTTCACTTTTATGCAGCAATTTCGTATTTAAGAGGATACACAACTTAACATTTCTCACCGTTTTATTTCAATCACCATCTCTTAATGACTACTTCTTTGTTAATTAAATAAAAACTTCTATATTTACCATTTAATCTAAAAGATTAACATAAAAACATGTGACAACAATATAACAACAGCAAAGCTGAACCTCAAGGCACAAACTGTATGCTGTTAGTTATCCATGACACACTGTAATGAGAACATTCATAACAAAATCCTTCTTAGTAGTAATACACCTGTCTTCAGGCTTGAAACATATTTGTTGTATCAGAGCAATCTTGCTAAACGTCAAGCTGGTTTGCATTCCTTTTTGTTTTAAAGTGTTAAGTTGGTAGGTTGATGGCGAAAGCATCAACATAGGTTTCTGCACTCTTTTTTTCTGATATGGTTGGAGATGAGCTGTCGGTTGGTAGTAGCCAAGAGATTCTGGACCTCTGATGACAGTCCTCCAACACGTCCCAATCTCTAGTCCGATCTGAATCTGCTGATGTCCACACTCGTGAGAAATGCCCGAGAAACCAGTGGGCCACTCTGCTGCCTGACAGGTACCTGGCTGCCAAAGCAGTTCAGTGATGTTGTCCTCTGAGCTCTTCCTGCCACCGTGAATTTAGATAACCCAGCAGGACTCCTACTAGTTGCATGAGAGGACTCTGTCACTGGGGCCATGTAAGCACTTAATGAGACTCCTCTCAGGAGCCACAGCTTGGCTAAACCCACGTCATTCAAACAGCTGAGGATCACTGAGCCTCCTTTTGGTCTGAAGGATAGGCCAGATCACCTTTATGGATATGCGTTTATTTGCTTCAGACAGTCTCACTCTCTTTTTAGCATGTTTGTGTTTCCCTTTCACTGAGTGGAGGCACTGGTTAGCAGTGCAACACACTCTCTAACTTCACAGATTATAAAAGCTGCCATTTTTCTAACATTTCTTGCTCCTGTTAGTTCACAAAGTAGGAGATTCAAACGACCTTATGCCATGAGGTATCTCTACAGATATTCAGTGCTTGCCAGTTTGCAAGATCGCCCTCACGAACAAGTTCAGTGATTCCCAGACAAGGGATCATGACCTCTGGTGATAAGAAAGGGACTCAGAAATGCAAAATGCAGCAGCTTTCAGCTGACAGACTGCAGCTGAACAGGAAAGTAGACTATCCTCTTTGCCAACTTTCAGGTGGCAGAAAATGGGTGCTGGCAGCTAAATCACTTGCCTACCTGCAACAAATGTCTTTTCCCTGAAGCATCTTCTGTGAATGTAACTGCTTAAAGATACATTTAAAGATACATACCCTATAGGCTGAGGGCCTGACCTTTTAGTCACCTATTTAAATCTGAATTTGGAGGAGAAAGCAAACAACCTCAAAAATAACTCGGGAACAATGAAAATAGAGAGCACACAGAGAAACAATTATCAGACAGGGATACTACTGTGACAATCCAAACTGATTCCCCTGACTAGAGTTAGATTATGGCGTTTCTGCTCTATTCACAAAATCCTTTTTCTAGGGATCACCAGCCTTCAGCCTGGACTGCCAGGGTGGTCCACAGGCAGTCTCTTAACAGCACACAGCAGGGATCACACGGGCTCAGGAGCTGGGAGACAAAGCACATCTTTAGAGGGGCACCTGTGAGAAGCAGAGGCTCCCCCACCTTCCATGCTCAACAGGAGCCGAGAAACTACGGCTTTGTGCAGAGAGATGATACCTCCAAGAAGGTGATTGGCAGCATCTTGCTTCTGTGAAAGGCAGTATCTCCCAGCTCTTGCTGAGTTTCTAACAGCACGCTTAACTTCTAATTTGGGAAAGAAAAATACCATCTGGCACCTCAACTTTGAAAAGTTGCCAAACCTTGACTTACTCTCTGAATCCTCCCCAGGAAATCATGGGAACTACCTACCAAGAACAGCATTACAAAGTGTGAACAAGGCTCACGTGAGCTAGCTGCATGTAATCTACCACAACATGTCTTTAAACAGAAAAATAACTGATTTGGGCCAATTTAGTCATGCAGCCACCTGAAGAACTTGCTTGAGTCTCCAGTTCTGTCTCCAGCTGGAAGCTAATGAGCCACTACTGTAAATTCTTGGTGGATTTTCAGAATAAGGAAACGAGTAATCTTTTCTAAATTAAGAACTGAGAGGTGACTTAATTTTGGAAGGAAGACTAATGATGAGCCCTGCAGTATCACACTGGATAACACTGGACAACACAGGAGCATTTGATTCATGTTTGTGCTCATTAGTATTATATGTGTAATCTTTTTTTGATATAAAATTCTTTTAAAATAAAAAGAAGAGTCATTTTGTCAGAAGAAAATGCATTCATGTCAGGGAAAAGATTTTTAAATTGCAGCCAGTAAAGAACCAAGAAGAGAAATTTAAGAAAAGGGAAAATCTGGGAGGAGAAATACAATTGCTGTTCTTCACCACCTCATTATTTGTAACCAGTGGTATGTAAACTCCATATTATAATACAGGATCAATTCAGATGCAAATATCTGAGCCTTATTGTATACTTGGAAGAAAGAAAACAGTGAAAATATTCAAGCATGCTTTATTTTGCTATTTCTGTGTCCTTCAAGACATACATTCAAAGTTTAAGCAGTAACAGATCACCTGGGTAGATTTATACTGTAACAAGCTAATAAATGCCATTATAAATATTACATGCAAATTGAAAACCATAACAAGATACATTGTACTATAGCTATATAGCAAATCTGTAATATTGTTAGCTCAAATTATTTCAGATGAGATGTATTCTATAATAATCTTATATATCAAAGTCACTAAGGCATTGAACTCATCCCTATGTTGCTTGACTCAAGTAAAATTTCTTTTGAATTCAAACATACAAATTCAAGCCATTTATGTTTTTAAGTCTCATACATGTATCTGTGCAGAGAAGATGAAGAATGTATCTATTTATTCTTTAACCATATGCTGAATAAAGATCAAGTGTACCGATTTTAGAACAATCCATTTCTTTAGTCTAATTGTAAAGTTGCTTTTCCATGGGGACAGATCTTTTTCTGCTCAAGTCTACTCTCTCTGTGATTCAATATATGCACAGTTCTCATTATGCTAACGGAGCTGTGCATGTAGCTGGATACAAAATTCACATCCCTCATGCAAAGCCAGATATCACTATGTTTTCAACACTGAGTCCTGACATGAGGATTTAAAGACATGGAATGCCCTTCCACCATCTGCCAAAGTACCAATATCTCACATCCCTGTGTCTCAGTTTATTATATTCCCATCCCTCCTGTTTTTTCAATCAGGCCATATAGTTTGCATTTATAATGCAGGCTCAGGCCAAAGCTCTCCTAAACTCAAAGGAAAGATTTCCTATGTCTCTGACAGTCTCTGGAACACACTGTATTTCCCTTAGCCCTTCCTAGCTCACATTCCTGCAATGACATGGGAGACAGTATTAAGAAAATTGACCCCATAGTGTAAACAGGGCTACAGAATTTCCTCTTGTGCTTTTCCTTCCCTGCTTTGTGCACAATTATTTGAAGTTCAGCATCATTTCAGCATGTGTATGGCATGGGTGGCAGCTCGGTTTCACCCAGATTTCATCCATGGCAAAGGAAAAGTCTGTCACTTGGGATGTTCTTAATTCTGTAAATTCAGTTTCATTTACTAGCAATGTATATATAAGAATCACAGGCATACTCAAGATATTTATATAGTTCAGGAAAATGTTATACACTTTAAAAGCCAGACTATGTGGAGGCATAGATGTGTATGTCCTAACTCAGGAAGGTCTTGTTGAAGACACCATGCCTGAGGTGGGTCAATCTTCCAGCTATGGGTGATGGCAAAAGGTCAGAAAGTTTTCTAGCTGGGCTGGTAAGTACAGAGGACACTAGGGTGATGACTTCACTCCAACCCACCCCATCTTCATTCAGGACAATATTTCTGCTGTGAGAAGAAGCCTGGTGTTTGCTCCATGCACAAGTGGACAGGAACGGTGCTTGACCACAGCGGTGGAGAATTCAAAGCCAGGCCTACTCTTGTCTACAGCAACTCTGGAAAATCACTCCCATGTTTTCACAATGATCTGACAGTGCTCAACTTACCAGCACACTTGCTACAATACATCATTAGACTGACACATATCCAACATGGGCAGAAAAATACTGGTGTAGATAAAAGCCTATGAGAACATAATATGTCCTGCAGCAGCATTATGAAATGTAGCATACATCCAAATGTGCAAAAGATTGCATAACTGAATTATTTTTTCACTCCCCACATGCACAGGATGCTTTTATCAAAGGAAAAAAGGGTAAAAAAAAAAAAAAAAAAGTAAAAAGTTTCTGACTTTCGTTAACCTTCTTTTGTAGTTCAGGTTATTTCTTTAATGCATTTATCTGCTTTAAAATTGTCTCCTTAGCCTCTCAAGGGAAACCAATATAATACACCATCACATTTCTCACAGGAGAAAAAAGAACACTTACTCTTAATAGGTGGCAATTTTGCCAGATGTTATTGACATAGTAAGTGCGAAATTTCAGTGATACTAAATGCAAAGTGCAGCAGATTAAAGAACAATGGAACAAAGTGCAAAATGAAGTTTAAAAAGCAGCAGTGTCAAAGTCAGAGAAAGTGTGAAAAAATTACATTTTAACAACACTATTAAGAACAAGTTTACTAATTACTGTAACTGGCACAAATTTAAAAGTACCTTCCTTAGACTCAGGAAAGTTTCCTAAAGTGTGGTATTTTTTTCTTGTCAGCATTTCTTCTCTTCTTTATGTGCTGTATCAGAGACATAACATTACTGGTACTAAAACAATGACACTTGAAGCTCTTTATCTTTCACTTCTTAACCCTTTCTTACCAAGCAATATTGCTGCAAATCCTGCTATTTGAGCAGTGTAGTGAACTACAGAAAATGCTTTGATAACTAATACTGAACAGTTTAAAATAGACTATGGGATTGATTCAGTCATGCTTTACACATTCACCCACTGACAATAATGAAATTTACACACTGAGAATGACTTCTCATTTAAAGTTTGGCAAAATCCTGTTCTGCTGTTACAAAATAATCTATACAATGTGCACAGTTTCCTCATATTCAATTATCCACTAAAATGCAATAATAAAATATTACAGTTGAGATGCTCATCTTCTATAAATCAGAGGAGCTCCACTGCTTTCAGTGGCATCACACCAAACTTAAAGAACCCAATTTTCTAGATTTCATTTGTATTCTTCCTATTGTACTGACAAATAGGACCCATTTCTCAAGTGGCAGCTATACATGGACCTCTGCTGAATCCATTGCAACTACTCTTTGGCTCTCAGCCCTGGTACTGTAGCCCATACATTCTTTAGTGTGACTACAGCCAGCAGCAGCACAGCTAAGACCTAAGTGCATATCCATAAAAAAATAAATCTAGTGTTTTCAGGCATAAGAATGGCCAGGTCTGCTCTGATGTTCTAGAAATGAATGCTTATTGTAGCAGTGCTTCAAGCAGTCCAGAAATCCTTGCCCTGAGTGGGGATGCAGCCATCCACACATCTACTGCAGAGAAGAGCAGCTGTAGTGTGGGAGACGACAGCCTCACTCGAAACTAATGAGTTTTCTTCCTGCTTTTTGGAGAACCTATAGGGATTTCAGGGACAATTCCTGGGGCAAAATCTAACACCAAAATCCTATGACTGAAAAACAATTTTCCAGGATGAATTATCAACTTCACTTGTTTTCTTTATTTTCACACAGTGCTTTCATTATTCATTGGGTACATCCAGATTGCAAATGGAAAAGTTATTTCAGTGTGAAGGACCCAAGATACTTTGATACAGCTAATTCAGACAGAAACAGCAGTTGCACCTGCAGTCCATGGTACTAGCTGCCCAAGTAACAGCCCAAGGTCCTTGAACAACGTGCACCACCACACACCAGAACTTAATTTCAGCATCTCATAAGCTACATATATAGCAAGCACAATTCCAAATACAGCTGTAGTAGTCAATTCCATTCTCCAATTATTGTTTGAGAAAGGGTTTAATTTAAAGTTCATTTGGAAATAAAAGTAGCAAAGCGTCTAGCTTTACTAAAATACTACTGCTTCCTTTTCTGTGACAAGGGAAAGTTGTCTTTGCACAGGATGCAAGTAGCTTGCACTAATTATCATTCCATTAGCTGGAGTTCTTCTAGCATATCAATGGCTACCCTTTTCATGAAAATCTGATATTATGCAGCTGAATACATCTGCACAGCTTTCTTGGGGCACTTTTTCTTTAAAGTGCATTTATCATAGTCATCTATCACCACTTTTCCACCTCATGACTGCACTTGGCTCAATCAAATAATTTGTGAACTAGAAATAAAATTGGTTCAACTTCAAAAATTGTGTACTGTACAATTTGATGCAAGGCCTAAGGCTCTATGTGCTTAAGGAAGAAAAGATGTGGCATGGTAGATGATTCATTTGCCAAAGGATCTAATTCTTTCTAATAAACAAAACTTATACCCTCTAGATCTTCATAAGAGCATAAAGAAAGCTACAGGGATTTTTTGGGTTTTTTTTTGTTGTTTTTTTTTTTTTTGTTTTTTGTTTTTAAGAGAGGTGGGAAAAAGAGGCAGAAGTAGCATTATTTCCCATAAATATACTTTTTAAAGCCTTGGAAACCAAGTATAGATCCTGAGCCAATTATTATCATGCAGTATAATATTGTGAGCATTGAAAAAATGTCAATAGCAGATTTAAATGGAAATAGCTTTTTCTTCTTGTGTTGTAGGTGTAGTTCACTTCCTTCTACTGTGAGCTAAATGTGGTTGATGGTGTTCACCCTTTTCACTGCCTTTAACCAGATCTCACCAGCACTGACCTGTACCGATGATGTGAGTTGGCTTCCCATCAGCTGTAATATTACTATCAGTTTGGTATGTCATGTCTGCAGTAACCAGTAGCTACCAGTTTCACTGTAACAGACAGTATATATGTGATTACCCAGATGACTATAAAACCCTTACAGGGCCCTGGATGTCCTTGCTCCCTGGCTGGTGACCTCACCCGTTACTCCCATATTTTAAAGGAGTTATTTTCTGTTAAAATAGTTATTCTTCTGGACCTCCCTGGTATTTTTTTTTTTCATAACAGTTTTGTCACAGCTGGGGGATCAGGTCAGAATCATGCTCTTCAAAATCCACACACAGCCGCAGCTCTGGGCCCAGAAACCATTTATTCTGTGATCCTGGAGGAAGGTACACAGCATGTTGTGTGTAGAGAGGGCAGGACAGCTCTCAAGATTTGAGCAAGAAGGCAGGAACGCTTTTTCAAGCACCCTCAAAAGTTCAGTGTAACTCAAGGTGAGTCTCTTAGGTACCTCAGCCCTCTTGATTTTCTTTCATGTTCAGGTGAAGAGAATGACCATATTCTGTGCTTTATTCTGAAGTGTTTTAAGATTTAACTGACAACAATCATGAAAGCCAAAAAGTATGCCTTTTTAATTATTTCCATAGTTTGAGCATGCTAGTTGGTGTAGATCTACGGCCTCAGCAAGACCCTTTACCTAGATTCTCTGCTATTTCCAGGGTTTTAGAACTGTGATAATATTATCTCTTCACTTCCTTTTCGTTAAATAGTTACAAAAAAGATTCACCTCCAGAAGTCCTCCCAATGGCAACTAGTGGAAAAATAGCAGACAGTTTTCACCATTTTCCCATCATGGCTTTTTAAAAAAAATTTGTTCTAGTAAGTTCAAGGTAATTTTGCCAGCCATGACGAATGTTGAACCATGTCAGGAAGGGAGTTGGAGGGCCTTTATGTGACTTGATATTTTTGTCTTGACATGTTTGTGCTAAAAGAAAGTTCACTGTCTATGATTTTCTCACATTCAATTATTGCTATCAGCTTGTGCATTCGAGATATATTCCTAAAAACTACCATTAGAATAATTTGTTCTGCCTCCTCCTTCTAGACTGGCAATAACTGCCCACCCATCTCCCCCCTCTATCTCCTTCTTACCTACTGAGTCTCTTCCAGTTCCCTAGGGAGGCCTCATCAGAGCTACATAAACCTTTGCTATATATATATTTTACCTCCTACTGCACGGTTAATGGAACTCTTTGATCTCTTGCTAAACTATAGTGGACTTCTCTGAGATAATGTTTAATCTTTTGCTGGACTTACAGGTATTCTATAAGTCAATAAAACTGCCTTTTAAAGTTACAACTCCATAAAGAGTCATCTCTTTATTAAGCATTTTGTATGAGGGACACTATACAATTTCTTTCTACACTATACCCAGGTTACAGGCCATCTCCTCATTCTTCTGGAAGTGCTTTTCAAATCACTTTGGGGATAGTTGAAGTCACACATTTTGACTTTGACATATATTTCTTTTTTTTTTTTTTTTTTTGACTCTGTAGAGAAACTGTTGGAGTTTCTCTACACGAGAACCATGAAGATTCTCTTAGCTTGTGGCTATTTTAGGCAACTTATAACACAGAGAAATTAATAATCAGAAAATGTAGATGAGGGAATTATAACAGCAAATTTCAAAGGAAGAAAGACACCAGATCAGATATGGTAAACATCTTTCATTCAGTAATTCTGCTATTTCAGTTGAGTACAAATCTATGAAAACATGTTTCTGTTTTTAGTTCATCATAGCTAAAACATGCAATCTCATTCGTTTTCATGCAATTGCATCCCAAGGTGACAAATATGATGAATAAGACTAGCTTTAGAGATTTCTGTAGTTTGGTGCTGACACCACAGAGCAGTTTTGCAACTTTCCCAAATCTGGACCAAGTTACCTAAATCTACCTGAAAGATGATCACCGGTCCAGAGTCAATCTCAGTTGTTAAAGTACAAAGGGTGGCAAAAAGCTCATGCCACATGTGAGCAGCTATCAATACCTGCCTTGTGAAAATTATATTAAGCTATCTATGTTCTTTTGATAGTTTCAGTCTGGCTATTAGTATTCTCCATTGGAAGCAGACAAGACTTCCAGAGAAAGACTGAATGAAATTTGGGGAACAGACACATCCAGGCTCCAGAGTTTCTGTCCTTCTGAAGGACACCTTATGTTTTTCACCTCTCTCACCAATTACATTGTAGCAAATAAGTAAATCACTGAAAATGTAAATAATCCCCAAAATTATCCTTATTTTTCTCATGTTTTATTTTATGTTCATTTCAAATTCAACAGTAAACTGTTCCCACCACTGGCTGAATGTGCTGCTTTCATGCAGTGTGCTCTAGCCATGCCCCCAGTGTGCTCTAGCCATGCCCCCATAAACCTCAAAGCTTGAAAAGAGAAGGAGCAATAACAGAAGGCTCAGCATTGTATAGTCTGTTCAAATAATCAACCACACTTGTTTATTCACATGGGCTAGACACCTAAACTCAGGATGACCTTGATACTTCTAGGCTATAACAAGCAGGCAGAACTATTTGAGCCCGCAGAGAACTCCAAAAGACAGTGATATAAGAATCCATTTTTAGACCTGTTTGGAAATGAATGTAAAGCTGCATTTCATCATACATGGAGTAAAACATCATGTTTCTGCATTTTACCAGCATGATACGAGGCGATTAATATACACTAGCAAAAGAGTGTTGCTTTCATGATTATCAGGCTTGTATATCTTTTACAGTCATTACAGCTTTTATACTCCCCAAGTAAAACCTTTCAATCTATCTTTTCCCCCTGAATTTGCATGAAATTGGCACTTTTTCCTAGAACTCCCCATGAAATTAACACTTTTCTCAAAAGGTCACATGAAATTTTTTAATACTGTTTTTGCTGTAGCATTGTTTACTGCAACAAGTTGGTTTGAATACCTCTTTTTCAGTACACTCATTGAAAGATATTTCCAGGATGATGGGGACGCGCTAGGCTACAGTAATAGTTAAAATTTGCCTTCAGTTATGTGCCTGATTTGACAGCTCCTTAGAAACCTTTCAACAGGTCATTTCTACATTAACTTCTCTGTGAGGTCTTGGGGAGGTAAGAACAATTTTGAGACGGGAAAGAGAATAATCAGGAAGGTTTTCAAGGATGTATTGAAAATGTCACAATATTTGCAATTGACTTGTATGTAAAACTATGTCTGAATTACTAGTGGGAGCATAAACTTTGATGAAAGATAGAAAAAAAGTTACCTTTCTAAGCCCTCTTTATCCATTCTTCAAAACATAATGCAAGACAAAGTCTGAGGAGAAAACAGGAAAATTAAATGCGTGTGTTACAACTAAAGTTCCCTTTTTGCCATTTCTTTGTATCTTTATCTATAAACTCAAATACCTGCTCTCTTTCTTTTCCTTGTTCCCATTCCTCACCAGAGAGTAATAAATGCTCATTCTACCTACAGTCTTCTCAGAAAGCTGTCATTCTTCAGTGACTACACCAAAAATGCTATGCAAAATAACTTGTCCTACTCTCTTCTAGTTCTTCAATCAATTTCTCCCTCAAGAAATTAAGACCTCCCTAAAATAATATGTCTAACACTGACTCACATATGCTGTTCTCAAGGCTCTCTTGGTAAGCTCCTGCTCTTGATTCTCCATCTTCTTGGTTCTTGAATAAGAGATGTCACCGCAACCACGTGAGGTAGGGAAACCAAGACTTCAAGTGGCCATGTAAGCTGATGCGTTGCAAACAAGTTCTTCCAAACACTAACCCTCCAGGAGACATTCAGGATGCACAATCACCTAAAAAAGGGGAAGAAAATTCCTCAAAATCAATACTGAAGTTTGTCAGTACAGCTGGGATGTGCTGGAATCTACTTACACCATCTCCAAAGCCACATAGCAAGTCACAGACTTGCAAACATTGCCAGTAAGAAATAGAGAGAAATTCCAGCCCTCAGAAAAAAAAAAAAAAAAAAAAAAAAAAAAAAAAAATATATATATATATATATATATATATATATATATATATATCCCACTTTGCTCATCCCAGAATCTCAGGAGAGAAAAGACAATGTGTTTAAAGACAATGAGTTAAATGTGGTCAGATTCCTGGAATGAGCTTTTCTACAATTTCAAATATTTTAAAATACAAACTTCTAATTTTTCATTTTTTAAGGATCTTTTCATAGCTACAGAATGGTCCCAACTATAAAAACCATTGCATATTCTTTCATTCCATCTGAAAAATGTTTTTAGTTAAGTATTTGCACAGTGCATTGGAAGATTATAATAGAGAAGTCACTCTGGACTGGATAATTTCTGTGAATTCCTTTGTTAGTAATGGCATGTTCTCTCAACGACTGGGGAAAAAAAAATCAAATAAACTTCAATATTTATCTTCCTGAATGATTTTCTGGTCTCCTCTGAAAATTTTTGAAGTACTTCTTCCTCTAAATCTTGAGATGAAAATACTGTCAGATCAAACTTCTTCTGACTGACGTTTTTGTCAAGACAAATCTTACTCTAACTAGCTTTTTTTCAGTCTGTCCTGCAATGCTGCTATCCATCGAAACAGGCTGCTATTAAGAGAATGCTGAAGCCTTCAAAAGCAAAGATTAATGGAATGAAAAAGACAAAGCCTTATAGGTGTGAAAGGCGACTCAGGCCAAGGCAGTATAACCACCATAGTTGGGAAGTGTAATTTTTAAACTTGTGGTTTATGTTCTGGCTTTTAAAATGAAACAGGGCAGCAGATATGTGAAATAAATATATGAAAAGGGATGATAGAAGGAAAAATAGGAAGACAGGAAAAAAAGTACAAAACTGAAGAGGAAGGGGTTGTATTTAAGGGTAATTGAGGAGAAAGCACAGTGCAATGAGCAATAGACTAGAGGCAGGGTTAGTACAGAAAGGTAATAGAATTTGTTAAACCAATTGACATAGTTAGAAAAGAACAGACGAGCTTTCAGGCATGCAAGCCCTTCTTCAGATCTGAAACAGCAGGGAGTACAATGAAACTTTTCAGGTACTGGATCCCTTATTACCCACCCACAGACAATGTCAGAAATCCTGACTGGCAGAGGAGGCATAGATTAATGATAGGTGACACCATCTGAATTATTCAAAATACTGACACCCAGAAAGTGTTAAGATACCACCAAGTTAAGATATGCTACTAACCTCTTGGGCAAGGACTCAGCTGGATTTAGAGAAGGTAAATTTGGGGGTCTGTTCTCATTCCATTGTTAACTCCTCACCTTTCCTTTGGCCTTCTTGGGAGACAGGACCAATTCCAGTGTTCTCCTGAGGCACTGATAATGCAGTACAACCTCCCCTTAGACCCACAGCTGACCCCATAAGCAGGTAAGCACTGTTTTCTTTCATTTTGGTGGGAGGAAGAGAAGTTCTCTCATCTGGATGGTAGAGAGCATCTCCAGCTCCCACAAACATGCGGCTTGCACTTCAAATTCTGGAAAGAATATCTGAACAGAGGCATAGCAAGTCCAAGAAATGCAACAGGAGGCCAGCCTGGTCCTCAAAGGACAGAGCAGAAGCTTGCATAGAAACACACAGCAAAACATTTAGTGTGACACAATGTTCTTAGCTTTTCTTTACTATTATTCAGCCATTGACCCCCTTCAGAATGATGGTATTATCACAGAGTTCAGGTATTACTGCTGGTTTTCATGGATGATCAAGTGTTATGTCCAATTTACTGTAGGGGCATATGTGTATGTGTGTATGAATGTATTTGAATAAGGGCTGATAATGATGGATGCCAACCACCTGGAGGACACTTGCATTCATTAGAAGTTTGGGATTTTCAGCAACTGCCAGGGTCAGGTCTTGACACAGTACCTTTTACTGAATTTACTTTAATAAGGACAATATCAACCACCAAAAACCAGAACAAGCAGGTACTGTCAAGATGATCCTTCCATTCACTTTAAACTACAACAGTAACAGCAATGTGTTAGAATGACAGACTGTTCCTCAACTACTGTTATTTATTGCAGCAGCTCCTGGAGGACTAGCAGGTCAGGGCCCTCTTGTACTTGGTGTTGTTCACGATATACAGTAAATAATAGTTCCTGTCACCAAAGCTCCAAAACTTGTAAACTGACACACAACCTTAAATATTTAATACACTTTCCATAGTAATCTGAACAGATTAATAATTTCTTCTTGGAGTTTTCCTTCCATGTTCAAAAGAACTGGATGTTGAGGGGCTGAGAGAAGCATCTGGCATACATACTTCTATTTCTAACACAAAAGGTTATACCAAATGGCAAACATACTAATGACGAAGTGAACAAACCTACTGACACATACAGGGTATAATTCTGTACTTACACATACCTATCCAAAAGATGTATGTTGACTTCTAGAGACTTTTAAAGAAAGCAAGACTTTTCTTCTAGAGAACGGAAACGCTATGCCCAAAAGAGCCATTCCTAGACAATTCTGTGGGAGCAAGGATGGTACATCTGGGACAATAAATATTTCTATCATCTAGGTAAGTCCATCCTCGTCCAGAAAAAAAAATGGGCTAACTTCTCTGAGTCACACAGCTGCAACCCATTAGCACTGTCACATTTCAGAAATGCTATTGTGAGTGCCTCTCATGCTGACATCATTCACTGTGTATAATAAAACCACAGCCTTTTCTCTTGGTCGGGCCCACAGCTTTGATAGGTTCTTCGGTTTCTTTCTTCTCATTTTTTTACCCTATACGCAGGGTCTATCCAAATTCTGCCATTTCTCCTTGAATTGTGTCTTTAATAGTCAGATGTCACTTTCTGACCATATCTCTAAAACACTTCTTCAGGCCTTTTTCTTCTGCTTTTACCCTAATTACCTCCTTCACTACAGCTCTTCCTTTCTATCATCCCACATATTCATATCACCTTCTTCTCTGTACAATCCTCTACAACTAAGGAACATCTGCCTTGCCTTTCAGTCTGACCCGATGTACCTTTCCCACACCTTGAAATCATCAATCCCCAGATTATGACATTTAAGCTCCTTCCCCCCATTTCAGAGCTTTGCTCTGCTTATTTATTCAAGTTGGCCCTTATTGCACCTCCTTCCCACCACCCTGGCAGCAATTCCAGCTTTGACAGCTGACTCCCTATTTCTCTGTCAGACTAATAACGGTCTCTTCCTTGCTACCCTTTTCAGCCAAATAGCAAGGCCACTGCCCTATTTTTCTTTTAAATTCCTTGTCAGTACATTCATACAGATGAAATGCCTACATGAAAAAGTGCAACAAAGGCTGGTAAGAACACTGGGGCAGGAATGGAGATTGTGAGACTACTTTTGCCTAAAGTATTCAGAGCAAAAACTGCAAACGCTTCCCCTCCTGTATGTCCACAGGATTTGTAGAGCAAGGTCTGTGCTTGACCACTGCCCCATTCTTACTGAGCTCGTTGCCTGCTGCTTTACAGAATATATCAGCTAGGACAAATGCCACCTCAGCCTCCATCTCCACGTTGTCCATCAACTTTGAAGCTGAATGGGTTTTAAGTGAGGGCAGAATTTGGCCTGTTTCCTTAATTAAATATGGTCCTGTCAGAATGCTCTTACATTAGCTGGGGACAAAAAGAAAAGGAGAAGAAAAATTAAATTATGGAGAAAGGGTTTAAATCAGGAAAAGTCATTAAAAAGACATCATTAAATATATAGGAATTTAAGCAGCTTTTAACAAAGAATGCAGCTGGAAAGAAAGCCTAACTGTATTTTAAAGTCTGACAATTATGTTCTGCTTTATAAATCCTAATCTTTAAAAGACAACACTACTGTACATTGAGGAAGGCTAGGGAGAATTTTTCATTCAAAGTCAATGACAATCCTAAAATTCAAGGACAGATAAGAGGTATGGTTCAGTCTTATGTTTATAAAGTGCTATCCATCCACACTTGCAGAATATATTTTTGCAGAATCCTAAATCACCTAATAGTGTGATAAAATGCATGTTGGCCCAAGCGCCAGCATCAGAATGTTGCAATAAATTAAGTTCTAATATAGAAGCACAGCTCTGCTTATTTATCTATGCACAAATACACATTTGCACGCACATAGCAAACATCTGGCCAAAATCACAAAACAAAAGCCCTGATTTTGCATGTCTGTAAGATGACAAAACTTCCAGCAATGTAAATGCAAAATGAACTCTATAGTGCAAAAGCTGCATCCTGCAACAGTGGACGTTACATCCTGCAAGATTCATACTGAGTTTAATTAGAATAGATACAAAATTGAAATTATATGGACATAACCTTATATACACCTCATCAGACTTTCCAACTACTCACACTCTGTTAGATTAGTCACCATTAAGAACTTTACAGCTTAATTTTTCCAAATAGCTAGCATTACTCTGGCTTTTATGGTATTTTCTATACTTAGTATATAGAATAACTAAAGAATATTAAGATTAATTTACTGACTTGCAATGTTATTTATAAGAATTTGAGTGGAAGTCCTGTCGGTTGTAAAATTTAAAGTATAATAATTTCTCCTGTTTTCTCCATTTTAAACAGACTGCCCTAAGAGTTTCTATGTATGTATAGTAGCTGTAAAGGGTCTATTACTGTGGGAACTGAAATCACCTCAGTGTACTCTATGTGTAATAGCAATGTATGCTTTTATAACAAAAATAGCTGGCTAAGGCCAGCACTTCTTCCTCATTTACTTTATATTGATATATGACAATCCTGATAACAAAGAGATAGACCTGTCATATTTATAATGAATCATTTTATAATCAAATACTGTATATTAACCTGGTCTCTGGCCAATCTAGTACCTGGCTGCCAAGTTCATAATTACACTGTTCTACAGAGAAGGGTATGAAATAAATTAATTTCATGCCATTTTTGTTCTTACTCTAAAGAACCTTTATTAGCTGGCTAGTGTCGGCAACAATTAAAGTTTGCTAATTCAGGTCTTGATTTTCTCTAAATTCTTTTTTATGTCTCTCTGCTCCATATTCTTGAGTTCAATCCATTTTTTTATACTTATTTTACATCTTCTTTCTTTGCTTGGTGATTTTGTACCTTACAGGCTTGTTCCAACTTGTTCTCTAGTGAGAACTTCAAAATACATATTTTTCCCAAAACTCCAACAAGTCTAAAGCTAAAATCATGAACAAGCTTAATAAAAAATTACATTTGGATTGCTGACTTTTATAGCACATCCAGCTGTAATGATACTTTACTTATCAATCCCTCATTTTTAATGTCAGACATGTTATGTTAAGCTAGCTTGTTCAAGTAATGGATTTACTGATTAGTTCCTGTTTTGGTCTATAATTGTTCAATGATTTCCTCAATATTAGCTTAACCAAAAAGCTTATATATAATTCTTTGCAATATGCTTGACAGAAATTCAGAAGCATTCAGGAGAGAATCACAGTTTAAGTTAATCAATAAAGGTTTTATCAAGAGTTTTTATTTATAGCTAATGCAAATGTTAAAAAAAAATGTTACAGCCATTAATTATTAGCAGTTTTTTTAAAGCACAAAGTAAGAGTTGAATAAATGTACTTTAAGACACTTAAAGCCCAGGCATTCTTTTTAAAATGACTAGCTAAAGAGCCCCTTGGGCTGTCTTTTTACTGCTTTTCAAAGCTCTAATAGCACTTTTTCACCAAAGACACACCCCTTGAATCCTCGGAGAGATACAATAGCATAATTGTTCTTTTAGGTTTTAAGGCCTTGACATATCTGTCACTGAAAGAACAGTGAATAATAATACCAGAACTATTTTATGCAAATTCCACTTAGAGGTTTCAAGATTTTTGTGAGACTGATCTTGCCTCCTTGTTGACAGTTTTATTGTCACATTAGCTTTACATGAGAAAGTGGTAAAGTTTTCTTCTTTGTTAAATAATACCCCATTTTAAAATCTTTTAAAGTTAAAAACAAATACAAAAACAACGAGATGGAAACATCAATTTGGAAAGGTATCAAAGGAGAAAACAGTAGTCACTTGTAAGGATTTTTCCCACTGGCTTTCATTTTTCAAATTATAAGTCACACTCATTATAATGTGTAATATGTACAAAATGAATATTTACTTGCATATATGTGTATATTTACACACACATATAGGGTTATGAATAAAACATGCCAGGATGTGTATTCTTAGGCTAGTCAATGATGAATGGCTCATATCTCAAGGTCGCAGAGCTATCAAATACTTTCTGTGTATATATATGTTCATAGGCAGCTGACTGTATACAAACAAAATGCATGCTAGTATGTTGCAACTACTACATTCAGTTGGCAGGGAGGGGATGAGAGAAATTTATGCATACATCATAGAAGATGCTTTCAGGTCAGTTGTGTAAAATTTTCTGAGATGCAGAGACCTGAAGAAGATGCCATCTAAGATACAGTTACAAATACATCTAAGATACAATCACAAATACTCTCTTCGTGAATGTATCTTAGATGGAGCCTGTAGCCTCTATAGTCCAGTGCCAAACACTATAGTATAGGTCTCTATAGAATTTACAAATAAATCCTTCTGAAAAAAAAAAAAAAAAAAAAAATTGTTGTTTCTGCTGCACTGAAAACAATTCTGTATTTAGCCCTACTGTCCTGTTCACTAAAGAAGATAAAGAAATAGCTTTAGTTTGTGCCAGAAGAGGTTTTTGACTTACATTTAAAAGTATCCTCAGAATTCCTCAGACCATGTCTCTAGAGCCAGTCCAGACCCAAGTCTTGTGACTGAGGTCTCTCTCCTTAAAGTGCACTAAGAGAAGAAGAGGATCGTGACTACAGAAAAGACGTTTAAAGAACAAGAGATGCAACAGGGGTCACACCCCTCTTTTTTAGGAATGCCTGTAGGACAGAACAAGGGGAACCCATTTTCCTTTCAGTACAGTGTCACAGTGTCATCTCTGTATACTTGCATATAAAGTAAGAAGTTCAGCCAGCTCCCAGATCAAAATCTGTTGCAGAAAAAAAAATAAAAAAAAATTCTAGCAGTAAATTTTGTAGAGTGAATGAACAGGATTCCTTGTCAGCCCAGCTTCAATGGAAAGCAACCCCAGAATGAAATCCAAACTCCTTGCAGAGCAAGGAAAGGGAAAATATCCCAGTACAATTACAGTTTTTAATCCTGGGATTTTTCCCTATGATCTAACCCCTAAGGCCACAGAACATCCTTCCTGGGAATGGGAGAGGAGAAGATAGGAATAGTGCTGTTTAGCTCCACATCCTGTTCACCAGTAGGGATGTCTGCAAGCATACAGAACTCCTCTGCATACAGACAGTGGAAAGAGAGGATTCAAAGAATCCAAGAGATTTATCCTGTGCAAGTGTTTTTGCTGTGGATTTTCCACTGTTCAGATGTACTCTTGCACGTTTATATCATGCCTCTAATTTGACTGTTTTCAAAGCATTTTCTCAACTCATAGACAATCATTTAATTGCGCAGGGGTGCAGAACTACCCAGTAGTGATGGAAAGGTAGCTCTGCTCAAGGGCATACTCTGAATCTGTATGATTATTAATATAATCCTGGGATATTTAATATTCATGAGGAGCAAACATGACCTCCAATTTTAAGCTCTTACCTGAAAGAACTATTACAGAGTAAACTGCACAGAACTGTAGTATAATAAAGTTATTTTGCATAAAGTTGTGCAAAAACTCCTACATTAAATGTAAAATAGATTCATACTATTTTTATACTGAATCCAGCTGCATAAGTTCTTAGTACTGAAAGTCATGAAGCACCAGGTTCAAATGCACTTAGTTTTCCCTTGAGTTAAACTCATTATCTAGACACAAATCAGATCCAAATTTACCAGGTTATACCTCATTTGCAAAAAATGTGGGGATTCATAGGACTCTTCACTCTCAGTGCTGATACAATAAATACCTCTGATCTGCAAAAATCCACATTTTCATTTGTAAAGCAAAGGATTGTTATTGGCCAGACTGTGTATCACTTAGACCTGGTGGTGAAGAGCACCTCTACCAAGCACCTGTAGCACAGCAAAGAGAATTACTTGTAAGACTAACTGATCAGCACTTTGTGAGGAATTCAACACAGTGCTCAGTGAACCCAGAAGGTACAATGATAATTAGATAGCTCCCATTAAGTCACAGAATTTCAGCAAAAAAAAGACAATGTGCTATACAGATTGGACAAATGTAAAGACTGCTTTAGGGTTTTTTTTCTCCCCTCACTAAGTTGTTCTTTAAACAGTTCATATAATTCAGATGACAGGTACTTAACCAGACCTGCCACAGGCTCAAGCTGGCCAAGAGTGGACGGATGGGTCCTCCATGGCAGATAGTCTTTTTGATAGGGACTATGGGGAAAGAACAGCCCCTAGAGCACAAATCTGCCAAAAACTAATTTAGGAGGAGGTTTTTCCAAGGCATGCATACCAGCACAAAGTATTTGTTGATATGTATGAAACTATGCATGTTTGCTCCTTATATTGTATATGTAACTGTCCTGGTTCAGCTAGGATAGGGTTAAGTTCCCCAGCAGGGAGAAGGGATCTCCAGCCGGGTTATTCATACCACGCTGACGTCAGGTCCAGTGCAGCAGCGCGGGAACTTTTTTCTTTGTGGCTTTGGTCACGGGGAGCACGCGGAAGGGGCTGTCGGTATCCATTGCGGTATTTCTCTGTATATCTTTTGTCTTGTTTACTGTTATTACTGATTGTTGTTGTTATCACTATTGTTGTTGTTCAGATTGTTTATTACACTGTTGTATTAAATTTCTTCTTATTTTAACCCGGGGTTTGTGCCCTACTTGTGTCTGAGGGTGGGGAGGGACAACGGCAACGTGGTCTCCAGTCCCGGCGGGGCTTAGAACTACCACAGTAAATAGGTTACAAGCATTTAACCTCCTTCAGTTGGCATTTCTTTCCAAGGTCAGTGAGTGAGCAGTGGGAAGATGTCAAAAGGTTGGAGAGGAAGTATGCAGCTACTGGGTCTGCTGCTAGGTAGAGCAAAACATCTTTTTTATCCTGAGAAGAGGCAGGAAGAACATGTTTTTTTCTGGATGTGGTGGTACTAGAGGGCAGAATAGAAAGTGCTAGACTTTCAGGTTGTTGTTTTCTAATGATGCTAGAAGTGACTGAAGGACTTAAATGAAGTGGAGGGAAACCTGGCAATAGTGCCCAGTTTCAAGTCTTATAATGTTATCCTTCCCACCCTGCCTTTGATCATGGGGGCGCTCACCCACTGCAGCCACAGCCTATTGATGTGGGAAAGATGAAAACGGTTTCTGAATGTCTTCCATGTGAGCCACAGAAATCCTGAAATAAGGAATATCCCCTTACGCATCACAAGGGGACAGATCAAGCAAAACCCTCAGTGTGATCTGACCAGCAGAAAAAATACTGATTATTTCATGGCTTCTTTGAAAACAGCAAGGCCTCAAAAATGGGGGGTGTGGGAGGTAGAGCATGGACCCACTGATCCCTCATGTCAGGGAGCCTGTAGCTGAGGGGCCCATCCCAACACCCCAGCCAGGATCAAGGCCGCTGGGGAGGACATAGGTGGCATTGGGCATCTCCCTGGGGACAAAATGAGGTTGGGTTGGGATGTGGGCCTGCAAATGGCTTGGTGGGACCCACAGCCAGGACAGGATGTTGCTGTTGGGAGCTGGAGACCGGCCCTGCTGCGGCATCACTGGGGCAGGGACTGTTGGCCTCAGGAAGCTGAAATGGGGTCCTGGGCTGTGAGCAGAGTGGGGGAGTCCTCGGGGGAACTGGGCAGGGATGTTCAGGCCCATCTCATACCCCCCGCAACGGGGGAAAATTTTCTGAGTCACCTGCTTGAAGATTTCAGGTGGAAACAGCCATTGTCAAGCAAAGTGTTTGGATCACATCTTAAATCCCAGTAGGGATGCAGAGAAGAATGCAGTAGGTGACTTTTGTTTCGACTGGTATATCTGCATGATCCATAAAGGATTTCTATTAATTTACTATAAATTCTGTGTTCAGACAAGCAATAATACCAAAACCCATAATTCAGGGCTTCAGTTGGTCAGGAAATATTTATTTCTTCTAAATGCACAAGTACTCAGCATCAGGAGAGAACTGCCTTACTCTAAATCAGCACAGACTGTCTGTGACATGAGACAAGCACACTAGACAATACATATCTAAGGTTAGTTAACATTTACAGATGCCTGATTGATACAGCTTTCTTGAATAACTCAAACTGGTAGGGATACCAGGAATTTTCTGTCTTTCCCTGCAGCCTTGGAGTAGGTTTAATTTCGTGAATTTTCTCATGAACATCTAATTTCTTCCAGTTCTTCCCCTTTACAGGGGTGGTTTTCCAGTTTTGTGCCTGTTGACCACATTAGGACTTTAAAGTGAATTTCTGGAATATCAAGGATCAATTCAAATGATAATGACCTAAGACTGTATGAAGGCCCGTTGCAACCAGGTCTTACTCTGAGGACTTTGTCTCTTTGAGCTGAATATTAACGTAGATCTAATATTTAGCAAATTGATATCTAATTTATAGCTAATTACTTCTAAAATGACTTAAATTCTAATTAATTACAAATTGATAGCTTATCTAGTATCAGTTGTTGTTGGTCATCACAAGTACATTATGCCATAAACATAATAAATAAAGTCACCTGGTTTGTCTGTTCCCTGAACTAAAAATGGTATCCTAGAGATAGAGATGGCTCAGGAATTTGTTCATAATGAGGCTGTTATGCAACTTTAAAAATTACAAATAAGAAAGAGACTAAGTGTCTTTATTATAACTTGAGAAATCAGAGAAAGCTTTGGGGTTTTTTTTTTAGTCTTCATGACGCATGAAGAAAGCCTATTTTTAAACACAAGCAAAGATTATTTTTTCTGCTTTACCTGTTAGTCTATTTATCTGTTCATTTTGTGGGTGCTATCCTTAATTCTCAAGCATCAGCTCTAAACTGAGATAATTTTGTCTTTATATCTCCATGTATGCAGCTGAAACTTGTCTGCCTGCACAAGCTTATTTTCCTGTTGATTTAGTATGTACAATTAGATGTCTACATCCAAAACACACCTTTCTACAAATTCAGCCCACTGAATAAAATAATTTTCTTAAGACATTTCTATGGCCAAAGTTATGCTTTTCTGAGATATATTAATCTCTTTGTCTAAACATCACTAGCTTAATTGTCTTAGAGCAATACTGTTTTGAGTAAAAGGGTGTGATTAATGGGAACTAAATATGACTGGATCAGGTCAGCATCACTCTACAGTACACACAAACCTATTATCATTAGAACTGTGAGAGTTCTTGGGAAAAAACAGCCTTGGTAAGCAAATTCCTTAAAAAAAACACTAAAGAAGGTGAGCAGATGAAAGGTATCTTAACTGTACTGAGGAATTTTGTCAAAGGAGGTGTATTGTGAGCCAAGATACTTTTCAGCAGCGAGGAGGAAGGCTATTACATGAAGGGTTACATTTCACATTTGGCCAGGAGGTGTGAAATAAATAAATAAATAATAAGGATATCTAAGATCTGCAGAAGCAGTTTTTTCACTGCCAGGCACATTGAATTGCTGCTATGAAACTAAGGAAGGAGGGACAGACAGGGGTGGGGGCAACTGAGAAGAGTGAGGGAGAGGAGTAATCCTGCCCTAAAGAAGTGTTTCCTTGCATCTGCCAATTGCCTCAAAGAGCAGAAGCCACTCTCTCAGCTAGCAAAAAAATGCAGAAAAGGGCTCTGTTCTGACTTTACAGTGTTTAAAACCGTCTCGGACTTTAGAGCCCAATACAACATTCAGTTGTCATTTTGGCAAACAAGAAATTGGAAAAGGGGGTTGAACAATCTCGTAAGAGACAGAAAATGGCACAAAGATACTACAAAGGAATGGAAGCACATGACAATAAATAGAAAATAAAATGAGTAACAGAAGACCCTATGAAAGTACAAAGGGAATGGAAAAAAGACACCTAATGGAGAATGAGACTCAAACACAACACAGCACTATGCAGATTAGATTCACAATGGCTCCAAGTGAGAAAGCAGGGGCACCTCAACATGTCTGGAGGTGAGCTGTCTCCCAAGACTTCCAAACATGGCTCTCTCAGCCCCCTCCCTTTCAATAATTAGAGAGAAAATGTCATATACATTAATCCCCATTCTATACAGGGAACAAAGCCTCACCCAGATACTCCTTCCTGTTCTTCAACGCTCCCTTGAAGTGGCATTTCTGGAAGGCACTAAAGAGATTCACACAACACTCTAAAAAACACCATGAAGTTTCATTCTCTGTCTCCTGATACTCCAACTCCCATAGCAATCCTGTCACCTTTTCCTTATTTTAGCTTGTCATTGGAATAGAAAAACTCATCTTTATCACGGCTATGGCAAACAGAAAGAAAACAATTGAATCTCTGCCTTTACAGAACTGTATTTTTGCAGCCAGCCAACAGCAACCCTTCATGGCTGAGCTCTAAGATCTCAGGTATCTTATGCATTCCCATTTCCCTTAGTAGCCTATCTGTGACCAAAGTAAAATCTAAGCCTCTCTCTCACACACATCTGTTTAGAGATGTAAATTAGTCAACTCATGGACAAAAAAGAACAACTTCTCCCGTTCTTCTCAATCACTGTGGACAATATCCACAGCCTGTCTGCCACTCAGGCCCATAAAGTCAGAATCCTCTTCAGCTCTGGGCCCCCTGTCTATGCCCTCACAGTGAAACTCTTAAATCTTGCTGAGATTCTTTTTGTATCCCATTCATCTAAGCAACATACCCAGACTCCCATCTCTCAATATCTCTCACCTCCAACCAATTCATGGTAGCTTCTTTCTCAAGTTTATCAGGTATTCTAGCATGAACCAGTTGCCAATTAGCATTCTCAGAGTGTTTTCACAGCAAAAATCCCTCCTAAAACCTCCTTTTTTGCTTGATATCCACAAAAGCCAATTACTTTGTTGCTGTATTAGTACTGATTGTCTCTGCTCCAGGATCCTCTTGGGACAGGATGAGGATTTTTTTGTCAGGGAACAGGTTACGTCTCCTAGATTATCCTGAGCTACCTGTACTGACTCTGACAACTGATTTTGAGACAGGCTCCTTCAGGGATGTGTTTACTTACAATAGCTAGCAGTAGACACTTTCAAGGCAAATATCAGCCCAGAGTCAGTAGACCAAAGATTCACTTATCTTGTCTTTTCCTCAGACTCCCAAACCATGAAGGCCATATTCTAGAAGGCAAATTTAGCATATGATGTAAAAGGTGCCTCAGTTTTCCATTATTAGTTGAGTTCATGTGAGCTTGGCAAGACTCTCTGCTCATCAGTTTGGTGCTTCATATTTCTTTCACAAGCACAGAGTAACAAGAGAGAAGGGAAGGACTTTTTCCTTGCTGCCTTTTGTCTGTTTCTTCCAACAAACATTACATGTATTCCATTCCAGGTCCTGCTGCTCTTCTTCCTTCTCATCCTTAAGCTTTTGCCATTTTTGGAAGACTTCCAGACATACCTCTTCTTCTAAATTCCATATGAGCCTCCTATACCTGCATGCAATTCCAATTATGGTCAGAGCTCAATCTAATCTTCCCCTACATTTCTTTAGCCCCACCTTAACATACTGACAATATTGATTATTGCTGTTACCTTACCTTTCTTATTTATATATTATCTTCCAATACAGTTTCCACTGATTCTGTTCAATTCCTGGACTGTGCCATCAGCTGCAACTCTAGTCTCCATTTCACCACTGCAACAATACAGAGTAAAGCTTTTGCTGGGTAGTTCAGGACTTTAATCAACTGAAACAATAAAAAAAAATATAGCTTTTAATGTCTAATATGACTTGAAATGCAAATAAAATTAATTTGGTGGACAGTATCTAGTTGTATGAGTCAATTGTCTTAAAGTGGGTCAGTGCTCAAAAATGAAAGCTCCTACTAATTTCGATACTAGGAAAAGTGCTAATATTTAAACTTTCACAGTGTGTAATATTCTCTGTCTATTACTTGCCTTGTGTTGGTCTCTTCATTGCTTGAAGGCCAAAATTCAATTTCAAGAAAAATAATTTAAGAAAATAATCACACAGATGTATAGGAAAGTACATAAAAGCATCCTTGACACAAAAAATGTAAATCACAACACTTATAACTTCTTTTCTTTTCTTTCTCCTCCCCTTCTTTTTCTAAGGCATAAAAAGAATAATAATAATAATAAAAAAAAAAGTAAAACAAACAAAAAAAAGGAAACCTGGCATAGTTATCATTCATGTTGATGTCAACAGCCCTACACAGACAGGTAACAGGAAAATACCACCCCAGGGATCCTATTCATGGTGCACAGCAGGGCCCTGTCTGTAATTACTGTGGCCTAGTTATTTCTCAGGGAAAAAAGTCCAGCACCAGATCCTTTTTTTTTTCTTAATAGGTGAAGTTGAACCTAAAGCACTGTAATTTTAATCAAATCTTTCCCATCTGCGTGTAGTGTCTCTGAGAAGTTGAAGATTTAAGTGTATGTTGTAGGGTTTGCTGAATAGTCCCAGAGGGGGGAGAAAGGGCAGAGAGATGGTAATTATGTTACACTTAAAGGTATTTCTGTTGCCAAGGAAGGGGGGTTTTTTTGTTGGGTTTTTTTTTTTTTTTTTTTTTCCTTTCTCTCTCTCTCTCTCTTTCCCCCTTCCCCGAGTGAGGGTTAAGATGATGTCATGGACAGAAAGGAAATACTGCAATGGAATAGAAGGCAAAGCCAGAGTGAGAGGGTAAAATGATAAAGCATAAGTTTATAATATGTCCATGTATTGTCTTAAAAATGTTTCAAGAAGGGTGATGAAGTAGTTTTAGGTGGTATTTTCTGCATTGCTTCTTTTCTCCAGTGAAAGCTCACACTCAGAAACCCTAAGTAAGAGCTTATACTGAATATCTTACCTTTGATATTTTTGATTTCTAATCTCTCATCCTTCTTTACGAGGAGATTACATAGTTTGCATAACAAGTCTATTGTTTGTGTCATTTGAGTCAAATTAGACAATTTTGCAATTATGGTAAAATTAAAACAGGAGAAGGGATCAGTCTCCTGTATTAAATGCTTCAGTCCAGCAACTACTTGTCCATAAAGGAATATTAAAGGAAATACATCGTTTAGCACTTTTTGGGAATGAACAACATTCACACATGTACCATGCTTAAAAAAAACCCAACATGCTTAAAATCAAGCAGGTATGTGCTTGCATTCTTAAAACAAGTGCTATCAAAATATCACCTTGGATTTTTAAGTTATGAGTTTCTGGTTTGATCTGTCGCCACTCTGGTTTCTAGACAATACCAGCATAAGAAGGGTGATGCTTAGTGTTCAACTGTTGCTTGTAATGGAACTGTTTCTTCCCACTGATTAAGTTTTGCATATATTTGGGCAGCCAGCCTGCAGCTCCAGAGCCAAATTCCAGCTCCCATTCCCACGGCATGTCCTGTGAGCAACAAGGTAGCTGTGTTCATGTAGAGGTTAGTAATAATGCAAATAACTGGGTATCTCAGACATGCAGTCTAGATAACAGAAACTGTGGTTGTGGCACCTGTCTCACTACTAAGGAAAGTATGATAAGATTCTGTATTTACTGAAGTGGGCAGTTAATTGATCCCCGAGTTATTGACTGATATCTCCAACACTACAGATGCACTCATGCGGTTTTATGTACTATCTATTTGAGAGGGTGTTTGTGTCCACAGCCTTTGAGCTTCCTTATGTATCAGTCTGGGCATGCTTTCATTAATGTTAGATCAAAATAAATTGATAGACAGAAATAGCAACATGAACAAGCTATACATCCTGAAGCAACTGTTTCTTCCACAATTTTCCAGGATATGCAAGATCTCCTCTTGGAGTGTAACTTGCTGAGATGTCACTGAATTGTGGTAAGACATCAAAGTTCAAAAGTGCAGACAATGCAAATATGTGATCAATACTTCTCAGCTCCAGAAAGGATGGGAGGAGTAAAAGAATTTTTTTTTTTTTTTTTTTTTAAATCATAAAACTACAAAATAGGAACATTTAAAGACCTTTCTAACAAGAAGCCAAATTCTTCCTTTCACTGAATTTACATTCATCGGGGGTCATAGTCACAAAAAAAAATAACATTTATAAATTAGTTATTAGAAAAAAATAAGGAAAGAGGGAACATGAAGAAATAGGTTTGCCTTTTCAGTCAAAGTTTCAGATCATTTAATGAGTTTTCTGTTCTGTCTCACAATTACCTTGCGATAAATTTCATTCCATACCAACCTCTCTGTTCTCTATACATGTATACTCTTGATTGCTCTTGATTTAAGACCATATTTTTAATTCTAACATGTTTAATAACACAGCAATATTACATATGTATATAGTAATCATACAAACACGGTCATTTCTAAATTATTCTTTCTGGTCTAGGCTTAGTTTAGTTATGGTTTTGGCTTAGTTTTCTTGGTTGCTGTTTGTATTTATCAAAATATTCTGGTGGCCTAGATCACTATGGTTTAAGAGCCAGAAGAAATAAATAACAATTGATTTGCTGCTGTGGCTGGTATCAAACACAGATTTGTCTTGTTTAAGGTAAGTTGCTCCCTTATCTCCCTGTCTATAAACTTAGGGACAGTGAGGGCTGAAATTCTTTAATGTTTAATTTAATGTGGAAGTAGGCAAAAAGTAACCTTTTCATTTGGTACTTAATTTTAAGATTGATTTTTATTTTCCCATAGACCTTCATAATTGTAACAGGACTTCTATCCTGCTGAAGAAATTTACAGTTAATACAGTTGCAACCTACTGCTTATTTCCATGTTTTGTATCTTGCTCTTCTGAACAAATACAAGTGAATATATATTCGTGTCTGAGGGAACAGGTTTTCCAGATTGCATTTTAATGCAGTGGATTGCTTTATGGAAACTTGCAGTCAACCTGGAAGAAAGTTACAGGACGGAAGCAAATATGCATCAAATATAATATTCACTGTCTAAGTTGTATTTCCTGCCCTGTGAGTACCAGGAATCATATCTCCCACCCTCTGAGTTTCTGTCAGCAATCAACACCATTTACAACACACGCTGTATAGAGAAAAATTACATTACAATGATAGTTGATCTCTGTTATGACATGTATCTTCATGGCTACAGAGGGGAGAGATAACTCATCACTGAAACAGCCATGAGTGATATATCTGTCTTTCCTCATAAGAAGTGTCATAATAGATAGTGGCCCTCATGTACTATTTACAAAACAATTGTTCTTCAGAAAATAAAGTTATTTATAAAATCTAAGAAAATTAAAACCCAGGTACATAACTAGAAAATAAATTTTTCAATCCTGTACGATTTAAGGAAGTCTGAATTTTGCCATTGCACAACACACCGAAACCCAACCCTACATTAACATGTGACAGCATGTTATTGCATTCATACTTAGAGGTAAGTGCACATGACACATGGAATATACACCAAAATGGTATACCAAAATGTTATCTTTGAAGAAATTTATTATACTTAGACCAGAATATGCTGTCTACAAAGGTGATTGCACAAGAGCTCAAATAAGGCTTTTATAACACTGCAATCTGTCACATGTACTACAGAATGACTGTCTTCAAAATGGATGGGGGGGATTACATTTTGGCCTGCTTCCCTATGGAATAAGATAAATCCCTCTCATATGCCTGTCAGCCTCTCTTTGCACCTTTTCAAACCACTGGCCAGCTGCAGCTACATTTGAATGAGTAGAACTTTTGAAGATAATTAAATTCCTAAATGTTTTGTGAAAATCAGTGGCTGAAGAAGGGAAATCCCTCATGATGTCCCATCTAGGAATAGCAGGGAGAACTTAGCTATTACATATTCCTCTTGGCAGTAGCCAGTCAGCCAGCACATGCACACGGCGAATTTGCCACACCGGTTACCTGAATTCTGCAGGGCTATTTGCAACGAGGTACCTGGGGCTTCATTAGGGCCTGGTAACACCCAACAAGCACCTTAGGAAACCTGGCCTTGTATGTTCTGCTGCTCACAGGCAATTTGATTTTTTTAAAATGAAAACATTTTCTGTGTCTCTCTAATTGTACAGGTCTGCTCTAAAATCTGCTTTTGCCTTGGGCAAACTTATTTTCAAGAACTTCAGTTCATGGGTTTTATGGCCAGAAGGGAATTCCTAAAACCCTTGAGCTCCTAGCTTGACCTGCATAATGCAAGCCACAGAATTTTATCTCATAGTTCCTTCAGGATTATTCTCCTTTTCTATGTAACTGTACTATATTGAATTTAATAAGTCTAAAGAGCAGAAGGTTTTAGATGTGAAGTATTATTCTCGTCTCCTGGCTAAGGCCCTATCCAGCAAAGTGCTCAGGAACTGGAAAAATCATATAAATTCAGTAATAGTGTGTCAAATTAAGCAGGTCTTTATGCTTTTCGGTGGATCTGGATTAAGGTTGTTACAGATTGCTATGGGGTTAGGGAACCAACTCAGTTCTGATCTATAAAGCTTCATCCTTCTACGACACAGTGACTTTAGTCATCGGTCTGAAAAGTCAAGTCATGACATCACTGTACAAATGGCAAGTTTTTCAAAATCTTCAGAAAGTACACCAGATAACTGTTACATAAGACTATGAAACATTGTCTAAAGTGACAGATACGTCTGTAATTCTCAAAATACTCTTCTTATATGTTCCGGGTTTGATTCTGATTAAGAATCATGACATATTATGCTATTTTATTTCACTTGCACCCTGAGACGTTTCATTATAAGATATAAATCACAATAAACTTAAATACATACTTTTCGAGCTGTAAATCTATAAAAACTACTACAAGGTAAATTAAACAAACTTGTATGCTCAGATTTTGTTACCCATTAACTTCTCCGATTTGTTAAAATAAAAACATTGCTCCCTGATAAAATATCCATACACTTTAAGTGTGAACTAATCTATTTCTTCTTAAATATACATAAATTTTATAATTTAATATTGTATATACAAGTGCATATAAGTATTTGAACTTTAATTTGTAGTTTAATATTTATATAACTAGCCACTTCTGAATACATTTACATGTGTGATTTTTCCTAGACAAAATAGATATTAAAGTGAACACAACATAAAAGTAACTTCGACCAAGTTATGGATGATTCATTTTACATAAGAAAAAAATTTATGAAGTGCAAATCACCTACATAGTGAAAATAATAACTCTTTCTTCCTTTCTCCCCTCCAAAACACAACGCAAGTCATTAACCTTTTTAGAAAATTTGAGAGTTTTGCTTTTAACTTCAGCAGGATTTAAGAAAAGCATGCAACATTCAACCCAAAGACATACTTTTTTTAATCTTCTGAAATTGTTTTTCAATATTGGTTGCACCTTGTCTCATCTATGCATTTTGATATATAGCTTTTCCAAAAACATGTTATACCAAGCCACAGTATATGGAGAAAATGAAATGTTTGGGTTAGGAGGCACTCAAAATATACCTGTGATATTACATTATGTCAGTATGATTCTTAGGCTGTGATGTGTATTATTGGTTAATTAAGGCACGGGAAATAATGTATATGAAAAGATATGTCTTCTTTACTTCCAATGAAATAAAAATTTTAAATCAAAAGCATCTGTCTTTTTTCGTTTATATGTCAAAATGTAATTGGCTATGGTTGGGGTTTGTTGCCTTTATTACTTTTAATAGCTGTACAGCCACTGATTGCCCAAGCTGATGGTTAATTTAATTTCTGTCAATACAATATTGGGGCTGTCTGCATATTCAGGCCATGATTAACTGCAGCAGAGTCCATAACAGTAGTGTTATTATTACTGCATTTAACTACCTCTCGGGAGAAGACAAATTAAATTATGTTGAAAATGCTGTTGATTATCATTACGGACTTATTTGTAGAGCACAATTACTGATCTGTTGTAAAATAAATCAAATTTTTTATCATCTTGGTATAAATTAAATGTAATGTAGGCAAATGGAGAGTGGTTACTGAAAGAGTTCAGGCAGCTTTGTATAAGTCAACTGAGCACTGAATTAAAATAATAATCACAGATGAACATGATATTATATTTTAATAACAAGCTACTTCATGACCAAGTGTGCCTCATAGATTATGGGACTTCAACAATAAAAAAGCAAACTTAAAATGTTTTATGTGCTGTTGACTTAAACAAAAGGTTGAAGCCTTCATCTAAATTATTTTCTACTGTTTCTTCTACACAAACTGGAAACACAGTTCAAGTAACCAATTTAAGGCACCACTTAAAAAATATAATTACGCTAATAGCTTACATATGACAGTACTTTAGCTTTCCTCCTTCCTCTATGATATACTTATCCCTGCCATACTGCATTAATACCTTATGGAATGTGGGGCTTTACTGATAACTTCAGTGAAAACAAAATATGTGCAACATACTTGCAAATATTTAATTACGTTGAATGCTCACTATTAAATGCCCCTTAACCATACTACTTCAGAAAGGGCTAGGCAGCTACTTGCTGATTCATGAAGACAAATGTGAGCAGGTATAAATGAGTCTTATCCTGCCCTCTCCACAGATAAGTGATCCAGCTTCAGTCAGACTTTTTCAGACCATCAATGTCAGGAAACCAAGAAGAGGTAATGCAAGGGAGACATAAGGAGAAGATGCCTCCACTTTCTTTGCACTTCAGTTAGCAGAGTTCAGCCTGAATCTCTCTCTCACAGGACTAGTGCCTCAGCTGGAAAGTGCATTGTATCTCCATCAGCTTCAGCAAAATTCTGACAATTAACATCAACTAGGGATCTGCTTACAGGGACTTGTACTACTTACAAGTGACCTTACAAGTTATAGCTATATCGCCCAGCTCAGCAATCCCTTATGCAAAACAGGCCTTACTAACTACAATGTATTCCAGCATTCCTTATCCAGAAGAAAATCCCATTGGCATCCATGGACATTTTGCCCAAAAAGTCACGTAAAAAGCCTCAGGATAAGCCATTTCAGTAGACGGCCATCAACTTTAATTATAGAATTCTAGTTTTAATTTTGCCAAACATTAATACTTCAGTCCACAATCCTCCACACTTTCTGCCTCAGAGTTACCTCTTCTCTATCCTCCCTACATTTTCAGCAGGAGTCTGTCATTCTCATGAATGAACTAAATCTGCGCTAAGTACTTGAGCCCCACAGTTCCTGACATGCCGACTCTTCTGAGATTTTGTTCCCAGCACACTGAGCTCCTAACTGCATTAGGCATGCCCGGAGCTCCACAGCCCTCCCAGTATGCTAATCATATCCATTATATTCCAAGCCTTGCAAAAACTCGTATAGAGCTCCAGAGCATACAAGCAAATTACATCTGTAAAGCACCCTTTGGCCTAGGAAAATATGATGGGCAGTGAGCCACAAGTTCTAGTTGCAGCTCTTCATCTGACGTTAGTAATTCTGTGCACTACATAACCCTTATTATGCAGCAAGGCCTCATTAAGAAAGAGACAAGTATCATTTGCCATATTTTGCAGATGGATTAACTCAGGAGCTGTCATTTGTGGTGCAGCAGGAATCAAACCCCAGGTTTTTAACAGAGCAGACCCAAGTTGCACACACTTAGCCAAGCTGCATTTCAAATCTATGTGTTTGGCTGTGCTCTCTGCAGTTACCAAACCACATTTCCACAGAAAGACAGAAGCTGAACCAAGAAATCTTGCCACTGATGATAAACCTATGAACACTAGCTTAATTTTTTTATTACAGCCGTTTTCTTTCTCTGTTTTTTCTCATTTAAAGACATGAAAAATGTTATACAAAATTCTGTCTTTCAGTAAAACAGTGATAAAAGTAATATGGAGAAGAGTCTTACTTAGAAGATCATAGGATTCAAAAAGTGAAACTGCTCAGACTGCTCTCTGTACAAAACATAAAAGAAATGAATGAGGTACAAGACAATAAAGTTTGCTCCTTGGTGTTTGTACCACTGGGTTGAAATCTAGAGAAGTTGAGGTCTGTTCCTCACTCTGGTATAGACTTCTTTGGTCACGGCAAATTATCACTCATAATTTCAAACTCTCCTTGCTACTTATATTAAAAATACATCTTTACATTCCTGCTATTTTTCAGCTTGCTTTACTGGCCTAAAAGCTCACTTTGGGGATGATTTAAAATGAGAATATGTGTCAGACAGCCCATTCATTTAAACCACGCATATCAGGATCACAGCCATCCACAGAACTGTGTATAACCAAAGAGATTTTTTAAAATCTTTAACCATTACAGTACATGAAATTCACTTCTGAGTACCATAAGAAGGAATGGGCCCTGCCACATAGAATTTGTAATATAATTTCAAGTGTGAGACAAAACAAGGGTTAGCAAAGCCAGAAGGGCAAGATTTTAGCTGTACTTTGAGGAAGAAAAGATATACCACAGAAGGAAATAGAAAATGTGAAGATATAATCTGTGCTTAAAATATTCTCAGAATACGCTATGAAAAAAGATGATAGAGTCCGAATGAAAGGTTGCTAGCAAGCTTTCCATAATACTTGAGGAAAACACTTTTGTGCAGTTTACACTAGCAGTCAAATTATTTTCAGTTTTCAGTGTAGGACCCACTGCTTACTTCCTTAGTCTTTCTGCTTTAAAAATAAGGATTTTTAGAACTCTGGTTCCAGAAAGCCCAAACAGATCATGGGGTTAGAAACAGCATGTATAGTCCTAGGTTACCTATGTGCACATTTATGTAGAAAAGGCAAGTCAGTCAAAAACAGTGTTTACTTTTTAAGCATTATTTCTGTTCACATACTGATTCCCTCATCCTAAAATGGTGCTCTGTATAACAACAGAGGTCAACTGAAGCTACACCAAAGTCAAGGATTTTAAAAAAAAGTATTAAAGGTTTCAGTGTGTGTAGATATATTCCAACCAGTCCCATTACTTAATCTTCCAATACAGCAAAGTAAAACAAAATTGACCCAAATCTGCTCAGGTGACATTGACAGAAAAATGTGTGAAATCATACATGCTGAAGAAAATGAACTCAATACAGCCTTTTATATTTTTTTGAAGAGGTAACCAATGTGAGCTTTGCAGTCACAGAAATATAAAAGAATACATAACTACTAATAATCCACTTGATTAAATTTACAAATATCCATAAAAAGCACACCAGCCTGCAGTAAATGGTACCAATATGTTCTCTTAACAATGAATGCTTCAACTGAAATAGCTATGTTATTTAAATAGCTATGTTTAGTATGGGTGAAATGCACTCCACAAAGGGGGAGCTCTGAAAGGATCCTGATACAGTGGTGGAGGGTACTGAGCTTATTTGATGTGACACACTCCATTCATCTTCATGAAAGTTTCAAACTCACGAGATAGATACAAACTGATGTCTATTGTCATTTACTGGCAAACTATGAGGTGTAAACACTTCACACAGCTCCCTCACAAACATGAAGCAGGATGATAGCTTTGATGGCACTGATGGATGGTGTCCTTACAGCCAGGGGAAGGAGATTCACATCAGCACTGACACTGTGGGATCTATCAGCTGTCTTTAAAACAAAGCGGATCACAGGATAGTACCAGAGCACAAACAGATAATAGTGCTAAGGTTTCATCCACTCCTCAGAAACAAAGCTCAGCTGGTTTGATGACTGTTCACAATAAGTCAGTTGTGACTGACTCATCAGAGATGAACTGTCCTTCAATATATGATTACACCTTATAATTATATCTTCCATATATGATCAATATATTCTATACATGATTAATCATATTATGGTATGATTATAAACCAACCCTCCATATATGATCACGTTACAGTAGGTGGACCTCTCCCAATACACACATGGGGAAAAAACCTACTTTCACTGAAAGAATGGTTGTGCACAACTTTCTGTAAAACATACCTAACATTCACGTCTTCAGTCTCTTACATCAGAAATACTTATGGATGAGAAACAAGAGGCTCCAGCTTAAATTGGGCAAGACTGGTAATGTTGCTGGGTTGGAAAAAAATACTTCAGTAGGCAGTCAAGTCATTACCCTCAATAACTGTCAAAGCCATCTATCTGCTCTTGTCAAAGCAGAGTCATCTAGGAATCTTCTCAGAGCTTGTTCAGCCTCAGGAGAGACTTTCAGCATGATCTTTAGAAATCTTTAGAAAAACACATACAATACCTTTAGCTATCTGCATCAGCCTTCCCTTGGACCTCTGCATGCTAAGATACAGCTTTCTTAATTATAGCCTAATAGTTTTCTTAATCATTCCAAGTATAATGAATAGCATCACGGAATAGAAGTAGATGATAATATGTGGCACACTGACAGAACTCAAAGCAACTGTTAAGGAAGAGTATAATTATTCATATTTCACAGATCTGTAAAATAAGGTGCAAAGAAGTAAGATCTTTCCCTGGACACAAGGAAACTGTGGCAGAGATAGAGGCAGCTGTGTGGCCTTTACTCCTATACTATCCTACTGTTTTTGAAATGTGGAATAAATGAGACATTACCATAAAATATGCTGCAATTATGATTTTGATTAAACCCCAGATCATGTTAAAATACTGGATTAAGCTCAGTATTTTAAAAACAATAACATGCAATTCAGTAATATAGGGACAGGTTGAGCATTTTGTTTTACTGACTCTAATTAGAAATATATGTTTTGTTTATCATAATACTCTCTATGGCAGAACAAGGTGCACAAGAGATTTCAGTCTGACATCATTACACGAGCAGTTTGGGAATAAGTACTTTTCTATAAATTAAACTCAGCCCTTTACAAAATATTGTCTATAGGAATGAGTAAATGATTGTTACATCGGTACATTTCTTACCTGGTATGTGACTATTAGATTCCTACTTCTTAATTCTTAGGAAATATATTCACCTGGCTATTAGATTATATTTTCATCTTCCATCAGATGGTTCCAGGCTACATGTTACAGTGAAAATTCTGATTTTCCAGAGTAACCTTATACAAGCTACTCAAATGACTCCATTTGTTTAGTCAATAAGAAGATTGTTGTAATTCTTTGTTGGACCAATAGCTCTAGATTCAGTTATATGTGGCAGATAAGTTACTAATGTATGTACCTTCTTGTTCAAACAATATTCTATGCTACTATTGGAAACCAAACACTTTAGCACCTACCCAGTGAAAATGTATCTGCTCAATCTTTTAAAACAATCAGATAACTTTTTGGCATATTTTGTGTACTGTGCAGCTAATTAAAAAGACTGTTTTCCTGTAAAACACATGGTCTGACCTGAAGTGTACCCTTGCAATTTTAATACTTTAGACAATGATGTTATTATTTTCTAGGCTGTTCTCTTTTGAATATTTGTGCCAGATTAGCTTAGTTGTTTGTCACAAATTGGAACTGATGTGACATATATATTACAAAGGTAGGTGCAAAGGAAAGACTTCATTCAGATAAAATTTATTTTCCACTACTCTTTCCATAAAGGGGAATGTTTTATTTGCTAATATCTGACCATTAATCGTTCCAAATAATAAAATATTGTGCAAACTTGTGTACGTGAAGCTTCCAAAGTATTTCCACAGTGAAGATAATTTCTTTTGCCACTGCTAATTTGATCTCATGATTTGCATAGATACCAACATCAAATTTATTATTTTTAATAATTTATCAAATTTATTAGAAACAAAACAGCAACACCTTGTACCTAGCAAATCCAAAGAAAGCAAAATATCTACTTGAGAGATATTTTGAGGCAAATGTAGGACTTGTTTCAAGATGTTAACATGAATCTAATGCTAAGCATCACATCGTAGTAATAACAATTTGTCTATCTGTGTAGCACTACACCAGTAACACAAAGAAGCACTTTATAAAATCAAATATACCTGGCCATTTTTTATTGATGAAAAATCCAAGTTTCCCAAACTTAATGACATGGTATCACTCTGTCAGGTGGCAATATGATCAGGAAAGAATCCACACATCTTCAGATCCATTTTAGAGCTATATACACCATGCTAAATCAGCCCTGTATCTGTCTTTTATATTAACTGACCCTGACTTTTTTTGACCAAAACACAAAAAAATGCAAAAACTACAACAAAGTTATCAATAAAAGGGAAAAAACCACAACAACCAAACAAACAAAAAAACCCAACCCAAACCAAAACACAACACAAACCAAAACTCCAACAAGTTAAGGAATAGCCTTTTCTTACTGCATTCTGTCAAGCTAGGAACTTGAAGTATTCTCTATATTATTTTTAAACCTTCAGGTTCTTTATATTTCTTATGAAATCACAGCAACGAGGGCCAAAACACTCAGAATGTCCAAAAGACTAGTAACTAGAATAAAACACACAACAAAAATGCCAGATATTAATCAGACCCTTCGCTCCGCAGCAGGCTTGTTGAAAAATGAAAAAAAAAAAAAAATAAATAAATAAAGTGTTTTTTTCACAGAATCACAGAATCATCTAAGTTAAAAAAGACCTTGAAGATAATTTAGTCCAACCAATGTTCATTGTATTTAATGTTTTGTGGTCATTCCAGGTTCAATGTGAATTATAAATGCAGAGCAGGCACACTGTTTGCAGTCATTGTGTACCAAATAAGTCAGATTACCTTCTTTTCACCTTCTAAAAGGCATAATCAAACAAGATTAGTCTAGTACTTCATCTGAAACCTGGGCCAGTTCTGGCTGAAATTTTTACTAGTCTGCAACAACATGTTTTTAACTTACTCACATTACACTCATTTTATAAGCATGACTGAAATTTCCCTCAGAAGAATCCCCCATTCTCTCTCACAAAGAAAGTGTACTTGCTGCACATGTTCAAAAAGTGCAAACAAAAGAGGAAAAGTATTTGCTACCAGACTTATTTGACAGTTTGTTTATGCCTTAGCATTACAAAAACTTCCTTGAGACATAAGAAATAAAAATTATGGAAGCCTAGATAAAAAGTACAATTTAAGCTGTTTGTGTGCATATGTTTTTATAATTCTTCTTGTTGTTATTATTTACTGGTCCACTGATATTTTGAATTCATTCACAATCCATTCCATGGGCATCTCTAATTATTATGAAAATGTATCAACAGAATATTCTTGGTCCTTTAAGGGTATGCAGGCAGAAATGTATGTTCTATATACAAAGTCTTTACTCTCTTGCAGTTAGTGCATAAGCAACAGACCTGGGAGCAGAAGGTTCATGTCTCTGATCCAGACCGTCAGGCCTTATATCTGGTTTTCTCAAGCAAGTGTCTCAGAAAATCAGTACTCAAAATATTCTCATGCTTTTGTTTGTTCTTATTGCCAATTACAAACATTTTGAACATTTCCTCCCATATTACTCAGAGTAGCAAAAACCAAGGGAGTAATTCCTGATAGATGTATTCTCTCTCTTCCAGAGAATTCTGTATTTTTCTGACCAAAACTGAATTACAATTTTCTGGACAGTTACATTGCAAGTCCCTACTGCTTTCAGTTCTCTAACCAAGAATCCAATTGAAGTACAAACAAACCCACAAAAATCTGGAAAGAGGGAAAGAGAATTCTAAGGAGCAAACAGGAGAAAATATTACAAAGGCAGAATGCAACAGTATCTTCTTTCCTGCATAGGTGAAGAAGTAGACTTTGAGGGAGTGATTTGTGCTATCAGCTGAGGATCCCCTTGACATGAACTTCGAAGTATTCATAATACCCCGTGCTACAGGGATTTTATTATTTTGAGACTAATTTTCTTAGTACGCTTTTTGAACGTGATACCCTAAATGATCAAGTACACTGAAATCAATTGACGAAAAATGCTAAAGATAGATGGAAATTTTATTATCAAGGGCACTAAAAATGAGGTTGAGCTGCTTTAAATGCAGATATGTATTCCTAGCTAGTCTAATCGATCCCATATAATACATGAAATTGCGACTTTATATCTTATTATTGTCTCCACAGGGGTTTTCTGGAAACAAGATGCTACACATTACACATTCCATAAGATAACACACAAACATTAAATTATGTTTTTAAAGAATAAAAACATGGAAGCCTTAGTGAAAAATGGGCAACATTCTTTTTCATGGGAAATCTTATTTGTAGAGATGCAGCCCAAGGACTCACTTCCCCAAAAATAGCACAGAAAAATGTCCAACTGCCTTTGATCAAAAGAAAACCAACTTGTATTAATCCCTGTTAAGCAGAAAAGTATAGCAGTCAGTGAATGTATGTGAAGTACTAAGTTAGAGAACCGAGCTGAGAAAGGATTCAAAACTGAGAATCTGTTGTGGCAAAATGAATCCTTAATTTAAAATGCCACATCAAAAAAAAACTTCCAAAATCTGTTGGGTTTTTTAAGCATTTGCACTAATTCAGCAAGGAACTAGAGGGATGAATAATTATAAGAAATTGTTAAATTCCATCAGCTTCCATAGGATTCAGGAAAAGAATGTGAAGGTGTTTATGTGCTGTGACACCGAACTGTGGAAGTTAAGTGTAAATTATTTCAACAATCTGGTACTTCTTATTTAAGATCCAGAAACCTTATCCAAGTCAAAACAAATCTAACAATTTTGTTGCTCACTTTGTCTGTGTCCTTTCAAATAATTATACTTATTATTCACAATAAGTTTTTACTCATCCATTTATCCAGGTATTTTGAGACCAATGCCATGAAAATTAAGCATACAAGATGGTGATGAGCCCTATGTGTGTTTTACTCTTGATAAATCAATTCCATGGTAGGTCTATGCAAACAGAAACTACAATGTGTTCACTATAATAAGCTTCAGTATTTCAGTAGCAATGTGTGACTTACTTTGGCATTGTAGGCTGTAGTTTAATACTTCCAAGAAAAGAAAATAATCAGCTTCAAAGGCTACTCAATGATACTGGGTTTGGTTATTGCCTTTGCTTCAGATTATTTCCAATTTACAAAAACTATTGTTTCTAGTAATATATTTTTAATATTCCATTCTACTTATCTGCTGATCTAGATTCACAGATCATATTTAGACAAAAATATTCCCTCTTGATTTATTATCTACCATAGTGAAAATTATTTGGTGATTAATTACTCTCACTGCTGAAGAGTATCCAATTCCTTGTAGTCTTCTGTCCAGCTGCAGCTATCAACAATTAGAGTTTTTGTTCTAGCTCTACCTGAAAGATCAAAAATTCTTGTCATGTTCCGCAAAGAAATATCTAAAATAGTGTGAATAAGTTAAACTTTACTTTCTATAGGAAGTGTCTTTCATTGTCTTAATCATTGATCAGTGTTTTCATCTCAAGCTTTCCATATTTCAGCATTCTTTGTAATCATGAACACCAGGAATGGACACATTATTCCAGAAGCTATTCCTTCTTTATCAAATATATAATGAAACTATTCCCTTTTCTCTAAAAAATTCTTCTATATTGGCCTCTACAGATGCTGTTAACCTATTAGACCATGGTACTGCATTAAGAACATGAACACATCTGAATGTTCACCAATAAAAGATATCTGAAGCTATTTCTCACACAACAATTTTTTCTTACACTTTTTGTTCCTAGATACACAACAATACCTTTGGCTATAGAAAAGGAACCTGTACTTAAATTTTACAACTGTTTTTCCATCTAAAACATATTTCATCAGTAACCTGCCATTCTCTGCAGATTTCACCAGTCGAATGATTTGCTCACTTCCACGTTATCAACAACCATGCTAAAAGTGGTATTAGGTATACAGCTACACTCTTCAGGGTGTGTAGTTCATGTACATCCCACTTACAAAACTGAAATACTTATTTATAAAATCTTACTTTCATTCTAGGTGCAGCTAGACTAACAGCTTGCAATATGTAGAAATAAGCTAGTTTTCTTTTTCCTGGCCCCAAAATCATATTCAGACTTTATCTAAATAGCCTGAATATAGCAGCATGTATTTCTTCCTCCTGAATTATTTTTCTCCTACATCACAGATGAAACTAGTTTGTTATCTCTTTAAAGAGGACAATAATTCAACTCTATTGTGTTTGAGCACACAGATTGCAAAATATTATGTAAGTTTTAATGCTATTGTTAGGAGACTAAAAAAGGGAAAACAAGTTTTGTATTTCCAGGAGACAACCCTAACAATAGTGTAGCAACTGTGTTTTATTTTCTAAAATTTGATACAACATGCGTTATACATTCTTTCAAACAAAGAATGGCCTTTGTCCTCTCTCTCTCTCTCAAGCCTTTTCGGACAACAGGGGTTGGCTGGTCAGAAGGTTACAGAAGTCAGCAGAGGTCACCTGATGAAAACTTTTCAAGGAAGAATATAAAGGTCAAGTCAGTTGTTCATATAGGAGATACGCTTTGAGTCAAATACTATTCCTCTTCCCATGACAAGCCACACACTGAAAACAACAATAAAACAAAAAAAAGACTGCCAGCCTTATTGGTCCTAAGGGATGTCAGTGTCTTGATAGACCTTCTGATGTCAGGTGTTACAGAGGCTCTCAAATAAAGAAAGAACAGCCAAAAATAAAAAATTTATTATCAACACAATTAACTAGCCCTCTGCAACCATTCAAAAGCATGTTCAAAAGCCCATGAGAGTAGAACAAAACACCAGTTTCTAGGGTTTAACGACAACCCAAAATGCTCTATCACTCACCTAACAAGTGAGGACTTGCAACCTCAAAGGAACTTTTCAGGACGGCATCCTGACCCAAGTAACCTCAAGGAGTTTCCTTGGGCAGTGTCCCGACCCAAGGTAAGAGTCCTAGACCACAATGTGCTGCTCCAGGAGGGACTAGCACAAAATGGCTCCCCCAAGGGCCTCCATTTGTACCGGGGGTGAATCTGCTCTGTGATCAATAGCGACTCCTATTGGTGAAAGGCCCCAACTACCATGAAGCCCCGAGAACAAGGGCATGGGAAAAGGCAAGCAATAGATGCTACATTTCAGCAGCTGAGAAGGCGTATAAACATCGGGCAGGTGCACCTGCCACATCAGGTCACTGCTGACTGTAATGCCTATCACATGAACACTTATATGTAGAGGTCTAAATGTGGAGAGTCTGTCACATCTTTACATCTTATTTGAATATATTTAGTGTATCACTGTCAGACTTCTGGTAAAAGGCACTACATTGGGCTTGAGAACATCTTACAACCACCCATAAGCCACCATTTCTTCAGAAAAAGTCCATTACTTAAACACTGGGTTTGATTTTCTATCACTGCAAGGCCTTCAGCAGACTGTATCTTTTATAAAGAGTTCAGTGATCCACATTTCAGGATTAGCTTTAATTATCATGGTTGCAGATCATCTCTTGGGTCACCTCTTTGAGAATATCCATCCTCTTTTGGGTGTATTCAGTTAGTTACAGATAGACTCTTGTAAACTGAACAGTTGTAAAGCAGAATGCTGCCAATAAAGGGATTTGAAAATAGTCATAAGCCACAGAGAACATTTTTCTTGCCTTTGGATTTTTTTGGTCAATTTGCCAACCTCTATGCAGAGAACATCTGTGTTAGTGGAGTGACAGAAAATTCAGAAAACCTACTTATTATCAATTATGTTTGATGAAGATAAATCTCTGCTTCATTAAGTCTGGAAAAAAAGATACAGAGATGGTAGCCTGATAGACCACTTAAAAAATAATGCAGAGATGCCTAAAATGTCATCTCATTGATGAAGTCAACCAAAGATTTTACAACAGTATAGTTATTATCACTGAGTAGAGTGGTAAGGACTTGGTCTGAAGTAGGGTTATTCATTCAGCAACCAACAGGAGCTCAAAATAACCTGTAGCCTATCTATATTTCCAGGATGACATGCGAGATGTATACTGTTTCCTTCATTTCAGAAGTGGCCAGAAGAACTAGGCAGAAGGCTAAAACTTATTACTTGATGTCTGAATGGGGACCACTTCTTTTGATTTGTGATTTTTTAAAAAATAAAATAAGCAGGCAAATCTTTAAGTGCCAATAAGTCAAATGTAAACTACTGAGGAAATAGTTAATGCTGCAGGATTAACTCACACTTCAGAACACAACAGTTCTCTAAATTCAGCTAGTAATAGTCATAAGAAACAAATTATATTCTGCAATGTACATCGGGAAATTGTAAATGCTAAACAAGGATCAGCTATGAAACAGAAATAGAATAGTGAGGAACCAATCTATAGAGGATAAAGAATAAAAATTCTTTGGGAAGGATCGTTTCCAACATGACAGATCACAGGAGATTAAAGGTTCTCTATAAAGGGAGAAACATCATGATAGTTATAACATGTACCCCAAGATTTTTCTTTCACATTTATCAAGCAAGGGAAAATAAACCAAGTATAGAGCAGCACACGAGATCATTAGCACGATGATGAAGACAGGCTTTAAGTTACTATAGTAGATCTTTTCTTGTACAAAATTAATTTGGTTGACTCTGTTGCCAAGAGATGTTTGGGAGAGAGCCAAGAGATTTATGGCAATAAATCAACAGGAAATAAAATAAACACAAATTACAGATTCTGTCAGAAAGTTAGTATCTTGCTATCTGGCTTTTCACAATACAAGTTAGTTTCTTATAAAAGTTCCATCTACTTTTACAAAGGAGTATTTCTTTTAAAAATGGCATTGACCAAGGACAGTTGATGGGACTTTATTCAGAATAAGCAGAAAGAGACAAATAGATTTTCTCTCTGCTCAATAGAGTGGGTTAAAAAAACCCCACAACAACAACAAAAAAAACCACAACACAATAAAACAAACAAAAGACCCAACCAACAAACACCAAATCAAAACCAAAACAACAAACCACCAAAACCTGGAGTGATAATGGGAAGACTGCAATGTATAATTCACTCCATGGCCAACTGAAGCTTATATTGAGAGCTAACAGCATGTAAGCTGGGCTGACACTGGTCAGTTATCAGAAGGAAGACGTTCAGAAAAAACAAAAACCCCAAGTACTACAAAGCGTGATGGTTAATGTTATCAGTACAATTTGTAACCTCTTTGCAAAATCATGATATTGGGAGTCACAAACACCATTAAAGCCAGCTTTCAGATCAAATTTGAAAAAGGACTAGGGTACATGCAGTCATCAGAAAGTCATGACACTTCACTGTGTAATGGGTATGTCAGGAATGCAAGTAATTACATTCAGTCTTTTCTAATAAGGTATCCCCTTTGTTTAACCCTGAGAATTCATTCTTTCATAGAATCCACTCTGGCGCAGAAGTGAGTACAATTTATATTGTATTATATCACAGGAAAATGGGGCATTTTTAAAGGAAAAGAGTAATCCCTGTATATATCCAACTTTTGAAAGATACTAAACTGATTAAATTGTCATATAAATACAAGATATAATTTAGTATTATTATAATCAGCAACAAATATTCCCTTATTTGAGAGGGTTTTCATTCTATACAGCAAACAGAAAGATCCAAGAACCAAACTGCCCACCCTTCCATGTCAAGGAATGCACATACAAGTAAATGAAATGGATAATTTAAAGTAATACAGAAACCTCACTTTCCCCTTCCCATCCCTCCTCTACTCATATATACACCACACAAGAGAGGTGAGGTGCTTAACAGCATGATAAAATGATACTCCAATAGCAGACACTTTAGGGAACCGACTTTCAGCTTCCAGTCAGTCTTTAGGCTGGCCTTATTGCTTAGGTTGTACAGTCAGAAAGTTATTTAGCTGTACACATTATGTTCTGAGTGGGCTGAGTGCATGTAATTTATGGCTGTTGCACTTTAATGCATATTTAATAAAGCTGCAGACATTTATACACCAAATCAACTGTGTCAATTTTGTTTGCTTTGGGAGGATGGAGATGTCCCATGGCAATGCTGACACTCCTAGTGAGAGATTTAAATTGTAAGACATTTCATTTGAGAGGAGAGCACTTTTAATATACTGTAGCTTGATACAGCAAAAATAATCAGCAAGGGCTGACTAACAGATAGAGGGAATAAGAGAAATAGGATAAGTCTTGTAAAGAGTCTCACCTTTTGCTTTCAGACAAAAAAGAAGGAAATTAGATACTGGCTGGCTCAGAACACCCTCAACCAACAACCAAAGCTGATGATTAAATTTCATTTCACCTCAGGTTTTACGGGGAGAAGAGAAGGGGATGGAAAACAGGGAAAGCAGGATAATCTTTGTAAATAATCATTGTCCACAGAAGTTCTGAGCATAATTTGTTTTTTTCTATGCAAGGACCACTACATAAATAAAAGTGACTTTTCTTCTCTGCCGTTGAGATCCACTGCAGAAACAGACTCTGTCTCCTGATTGCTGTTCCTGTATTTAGATGCAGAGGTAAATTGTTCCATTTTTTTTAATGAGAGGCATGCTTTCAATATTAATTACAGTTTTAATCTGAGATATTTGTACCCATTATAAGGAAGATACATTTGCATTTCATCTCTTCCTATGCTTTTCAATCAAATCAATCAAAATATTAAGGCAACAGTATCAACTGACTTGGTAGTTCATAAGGCCCTGCCTTTTAACTAGCTATACACAGAAGATGTCTTCCATCCAGTAGAGAAGCCTAGACTGAAGTTAGATGTTATTTGAAGGGTAGATCTGGACTGCAGACTGTTCTGACAGTTTTTCATACAGATCTACTTCACCCAGCCAAGCCTCAATACTTCTAATGGCCTGAAGGTCTGCAAGGCATATTTTAAGAGACCATGCCAAGTTGCATACTGCTGCAGCTATACAGCCAGCAGTAGCCAAAGCATCTAACTCAAAGATGTGTGGGTATGTCAGAGCATCTCAAATGTCCAAGTTTTGCCTACATTTGATGGTATGATAGTATGAATATTGCTGCTGAATCAGGTTGTGTATCTGAACCTGAAGTTATGTTTAGAGAATTACTTCTTTTTTATAGTAGTTGTGAACTGCTCTGCTGGATAACAAGCCAAGTAGTGACATATATGTGTATGCATTGTATTCGACTGAGGAGCCTAAAATCTGAACTAACCAACACAGCTGAGAGGTGTTAAAACCACAAAATCCTTCTTAGACAAGAATGCACTGAGACATATGCAATATATATTCTGAAAGGACTCATGACAAAAAAATATGGTCTTAATTGAAACTATGAACTATAGCACTCAACAAAAATGTGTCAAGACATCTGTACACTTTTTGTAAAAAATCTAAGATACACAACCATTTAAATTGGAATATTTTGTTCTTTAAAGAACACTACGAGGAATATAGGAGACAAAAATCTGACTCTGAGGAAATCAGTGGGAGCTTTGTCACTAATGTCAACAGTGCAGGATTTCACCTGTAAGGGTATTTTACTCCTACATATCTGTTTGTTGTTATTATTTGTAAGTCTAAGTAAACTCACTACTTGTATTAATATTGACATTTCACAATGTTCTTATATACGCAGCATGCATCATATTTATTACTCTGAAAACTTAGGGCTGTGGAAAAAAATCATTATTCCTCGTGCTCAGTTTACAGAGAGAGGGTCCACTGTCTTTCAGTCAGGGAACTGGGCCCCTCTGGAACCCCATGGTTCACAATGGGACACAATGCTCGAAAGCAGGGATGTGTGCTAATTAATCTGTGTGTACAAACAGTTAAGAGTTAAATATCCTGGTTTTCTTGAATTTCATGTTATATCTCCATCCTTTTTTCTTTTTTTGACCAATTTTCCAGGCTTCTTTCTTGTCCCCCTTACAAATATTTTTTAAAATGTTCAATAACTGTGGTTCAGCTTTTCTTTTTTTTTTAATTGCTGTTTTAATCTAATTTCTACCTTTTTGCCCCCCACTGAATGCTCAGGCTTTCCATCATTACACAGAAAGAAAACATATTAATACAAACTAGATAAGGACTACAGACATTTACCTTGCATGTATGCAGTGTTTCCCAGCCTAAGAAGCAAAAAATGTGACTGAAAAGCCACATGTGAAATAAGTTTTTTTAGAGACAGGTTATTTTTGCTGTAGCATCAGAGTACAGCACAGTATGCCATGGCTGCCTATTCTGATAGCATGATTTATTCCTGCTCATCTGGTGTCACTGACTATCCTCACTGTGGATGATTACAGTACAAAATCATTTAAGGCTACAAAACCCTGCTAAATCAATACTATTCAGTCCAGCAGCTCAAGGGTGTAAAAAATACACTGTATCAACTGTTTTCTATTCTACTCTATATATTTAAATTGGAACTTGGGATGACCATTTATTACCCTGCATGTTATGGGTTCCCAAAAATAAATGACTTTTTGACACAAACTTTCAGGCTTTTCTAAATCCAGCTTCCACACTGCTTTAGGCTAGAAATTTCATCTAAATATTATTGAATTCCAGCACAACATTAGCATGCAGAGATATTTACAATAACACAGCCATTACAACTCAATCAAAAGCTGATTTCAGCCAGAATTATGCAGAATTAAATCTTGCAGGATTCAAATTATTAAAAATCAGAGACTCAATAAAGTGTGGTCTAGAAGTCCCATTTATCAAGGGAGCAGAAGTGTCTCTACAGTTATAGTGACTTTTTCATATATATTCTGCAAGAATTTGCATGCATTTTAAAAGATCTGATTTTAATTCTTATAGAATTCAAGTAACTATATTTATATGGCAATAGGAGCCAACTCAGAATAATTTCTTTATGTTTTCCTTTCTACATATCACATTTTAAATACATTAGCGGGTTTTTCTGTTTCCCACTGGGTAGAAAAACACTAAGACAAAATACAAAAAATCTATGTATGTTTGGTTCTAATAAAAGCTGAATTGACATACTGTTTAAAGTGGATAGAATGAATTCGTAGCAACAATTAAAAGAACATTGCTATGCAGATAATGTACTGAAATTAATCTATCGCTTATTATAGTTGACCAGAGTGACTGTTTTCAAAATTCAGTATATTCATTTTGGCCTTTTTCCAACTCACCAAATACAAGCAAGGGCAGAGTCAAGCTCTCAAAAGTAACGCACCTGTCACTCCATATATTCTACTTAGCCCTCTTCTCTTACCCCTTTCCATCCAAATCCTTCAAACAAAACGCCCCATAATTAATTTCAGGATTGTTCGTCCACCTATTCAATGTGTGATGGAGGGACTCCTGGCACCTATCTCACTGTGAACCATTTTCATAACCTCCTTCTCTCCAAACCACAGCACTAAGATCCTAATCCATGTCACCAATGTTCAAAGGTAAACCCAGAGTCTGGGTTTATAATATAAAGGTAAGAAGTAAAAGAATGGCTCTTCAGCCAATGCTTCAACACTCATTTTGCACCTACTGAATATTTAGTTACAAAACAATAATACTGACCTAAAACCAGAAGCTGTCAATTCCCCTAGTATTAGCCCTCCTCTAGAAACAAAGTCAACTGTATTTCTGAGTAAGTCCCAGGTTTTTTTGTATTAAACAGATGTAATGAAATAATGTCATATACAGAAGCTAACTGCACAGTCTGAGCACTTCTTTAATTTCACAGAATCATAGAATGCCAGGTTGGAAGGGACATCAGGATCATCTGGACCAACCTGTCTCAGCAAAAGCACCATCTAGACAAGATGGCTCAGCACCCTGTCCAGCTGGATCTTAAAAGGGTCCAATGTTAGGGAATCCACCACTTCCCTAACAAGATTATTCCAATGGTTGATTATTCTCATCGTGAAAAATTTTCCTCTTGTGTCTAGTCAGAATCTCCCCAGGAGCAACAGATACCCATTACCCCTCATCTTTTTCATGTGACTTCTTGTAAGAAGGGAGTCTCCATCTTCTTTGCAGCCACCCTTTAAATACTGGAACATGGTGATAAGGTCTCCCCTAAGCCTTCTCTAGGCTGAACAAACCCAGTTCTCTCAGACTTTCCTCACATGGCAGGCTTCACAGTCCTTTGATTGTCTTGGTGGCTCCTCTCTGGACCCTCTCCAGCCTGTCCACACCGTTTTTGTATAGCAGTGACCAAAATTGAGCACAGTATTCCAGGTGTGGCCTGACAAACCCTGAGTGGGATAATGACTTCTTTCTCTCTGCTGCTGATGCCCTTGTTAATGCAGCCCAGCATCCTATTGTCTTTCTCTGTAGCAGCAGCACACTGTTCACCCATGTTGAGCTTGTTGTCCACCACAGCCCCCAGGTCCCTTTCTACAGAGCTGTTTCCCAGCTGGGTAGATCCCAGCCTGTGCTGCACTTCTGGATTATGTCTTCCCAGGTGCAAGACCTTACATTTGTCCTTGCTGAACTTCATAAGGCCCTTGTTAGCCCACTCTTCCAGCCTATCCAGGTCTTCCTGCAGGGTGGCTCTCCTTTCTGAAGTGTCCACTTCCCCACTCAGTTTGGCATCAGCAGAAAACTTCATCAGGATATGCTTGATCCCATCATCCAGATATGAAGATATTAAGCAGTGTTAGTCCCAGCATCTGTCCCTGGGGGAGCCCACTTGTTTGAAAAAGAGATATTTCCCACCACCCTCTGGGTGCAGTCTGTCAGCCACTTCCTCATCCATTGCACAGACCCCTTGTCTAGACCTTAACACACCAGTCTTCCTAGGAGGATGCTGTAGAGAACCATATAAAAAACCTTGGAGAAATCCAGGTAGACAATATCCACACACTAATTTGAGAGATTATTAAGAACTACCAATGTCAGTGATGAAATACCAGTTCTAATTGCCGTGTCATGGCCCATTTTCACATTAACCCATGTAGTCTAAAGAACAAAAAACTACATTATACACTGATGTCAAAAGAAAATATTCCGTACATCTTCAAAACAGTAATTAACCTTGATCACAGAGGATTTTTCTAGACAAAGAACTGAGTTGCATTCTTCCTAACCCAAGCTAGAGGATAAGGCCAGCTGATACTAAAACCTACTGGCTAAAGAAGCACCTGTAAGCAGCATCCATAGCACTCTAGGCAGGACAAGCATAATCATGGACCCACATTCCTGACACTCTCTTATGTAATCCCGGTCTTTTGTCCTGCAGCAGACATTGTGAACACACACAAGCTCTCCAAGCTCTGTCTTTCTGAACCCAGATGTCAGCAGCTGTGTTGCTTTTATGGAACCAGTTTCTCCAGTTCTTTCATCACACAACGGCTTCATCACATGCAGTGCAACTACTGAAGTTTACACTACATGAGGATCTGATCTCAGGCTTTCTGCTCTCATGACTAGAGAGGAGGATTTGGCTCCAATTTGCCATATTCTAACTTTAATTTCATTATTATTTAAGATTAATTTCAAATTGACCAATAATTCTTTAAGTAAACAGCTCAAAATTAAAAGGAAATAAGCTCAGTCAGCAGTAAGAACAATCCAACAGCTAAACCACCACTAAGAAAAGGTGTTAAAACACCATCTGTAGATATATTTAAAAAGGGATTATAGGACACACTGAAGATTAGATGATCTAACATCCCTTCTAGATGTAATCTCTATAATTCCGTTGTTCAATTGGCTTAACAAAGCACAAACGCATTAAAGGCAGTTATATAAAGTCCAATAGTGAAGGCTTTTTCAGGCAAAACTGCCAGTGACTGAAGAGTCATAAAGTAGTCGCCAACCATTTGATCTTTTACTTATGACCCGCAAACCTAAAACTATGTGTTTTTCATTCATTTGTATTGCAACCACTTTTTTTTTTTTTTTAACTTTGCATTTTGGTGAACATGTAAGAGGAAAAAGGTCACATAACATTAGTCGAAATTTGTCAGGGTACAGAACATCATTCAGGTTAATGGAAGCTACAGGAGAACATCTAAAGGCAGAATTTGCCTCTACATGATAATATAAAATAATATAGCAGAAAAGGGTGAAAAACTAAAATAAGGAATTAAGTAATTTAAAAGTAGAGGTTGCAATTTCTATCAGAATTTGAATGTCTACAATGTGAAATATATTATGCTCTTTGACATGTCCAAAGAAAAGTGATTATTTTCCACTCAGGGAACATATTTTAGTGTCACTTAAACTTTTATGTTATAACAAACTTCAGAAATGAGCCTTTCCTCAAAGAAAAGAGATTGTTTCTTCACACAGATTTTTTTTTTTTATTGTTATTTCCCAGGAGCTCTCTGAAATAAAACAGTAAAATTACTACATGGAAAGTATGTGTGCATGTGGGTGCATGTCTATATGTGTCAGGGAGAGGGAATTATTTTCTCAGGCAAATAAAAAAGTGCGCTAAAATCTTTAAATCACATTTATGAAAGCTAATACTTTTAATAGCCTTTACTATGGATGGGAAGAAATTTTCATTCACAAATGGATAGATGAATTAAGACACATACTCAGACATAATTAAATTTAATTGCAAGTATACAGAGAGATCTAATTCAGATGTCTCTTATGCAAGTACCAAGTTAACAACAATGCATCAAGAAATCATCTCTAATATTTTTGGCCCATTACATTTCTTTAACACAAAGGAAATCATCAAATGAAACCTTGAGATAACATTTATGAATAAAGAGTTGTGCATTATATTGCACCACACCATCTTTCACACTGAGTGTTCCCCAAAGTGTTCTAGAAAACAGTATCTTAAGCATATGTGAACATTGGAAATTAATATCTCCAGAATTTAGCTTTGAAAATTATAGCTTGTTTTAGTGATAAAGGGAAAACATTGCCAAGAAGAAAGTTCAACTTTCACTCTCAACACTAATGAACAAGAGGGAATCTTCCTTTATTTAGGGCAGCCACCACTGATGGGCTGAATGGAGAACAGCTTAATGTCTGAAAGGTTGGAACCTTTTTAATCCTTTAATACAGCTTGCAACACCATGGGCTTCAAATGGAGAAAGAATAAAAACTGTGTTAAACTAGAGATGAGCCCAGTCATTTTTGATGATTAAGGTAACAGCCCTCCATCCAGGCATAAACACACTGAACCCCATACAAACTGAACATTTTCCCATCTCATTTTGATGCATTACTGGAACAACAGTGCTAAAAAAGTACACTCTTCCTTAGGTTTTATTGCTCATGCTCTCAAATGATGTAAGAGATGAGTAAAACCAGGGAGAGACCATGATTTTTTGTATTTGCACAGCACCTACCACAGAAGTTTTGGAGATATCTAACATAAACTGGAGGTATAATTCTCATTTGAATTAACGGGGAACAGGTACTTAGGATCAGCCATAACAAATGTATTATTACACATTTTATGCTAGTCCATCTCAACTGAATTGCTTTTGAAGAGCAAAACAATAAAAAATTTGTTCCATACAATTTATAGTAAACAATTCACAATAAAAAGATGAACGAAAGTTCTGTTAATAGAAAATGAATGAAAGATGAATGAGAATTCTGTTAAATAAATATATTAGCACCAGGAAAATAAAATAAGAATATTCTCTTCTAAAATAAAATCAGAAAAATTAATTCCTTTCTTAATTTTCACATGTCAAATATTTTTGTTTCTATCCTGTAGAAGCTCAGATAATTTTCTTTTCTGTCAGGCTAGAAAGCCTTAGAATCAATTGTCAATATCTTAACTTTCAGTACTTTTAAGAACTGTCAATTCAGCAGGCTTTGCTTACATCTAGTTTATTTTCGTGGGATTTAACCTAGGCCATTTCTAAATGTTACAAAAATTACTTTGTATGATATATTACTTATTTTAATCAAATACAATTTTTTCTAATTGTCACTGCTAAGGCAAACTCGCAGGGGATGGTCTGACTTGTGTACATTTCTGACAGTGAAACCGGTAACAACAGCTGCTTTGTGCCAGCTAGCGCATGTACCGTACCTCTCAAGCCTTGTCATTCACATCTCCCCTAATTACCAAACATCTGCTTTCCATTTCCATTAACACTGCACTACCAGCTTGTCTAGTTTAATACCAATGACTCTTGACCTCCCCCAAGGAAGACACTTTCTGTCAAAATTTCCCCCAAAGAAACCAGCTCTGCACATAAATTTGTATTTTCAAAAAAACCCACAAAACACTTCCCAAAGGAAAAGCCTCCTGCAATCAGATAAATAAGATTAAAAGTAATTTTGAACAAAAGCAAACATCCCTTGGAAATTGTGCTTTATGTCTCCAAGAAGCTTAATATCTTTAAGCCCAGAAACATGAATATTCAAGTGTAACATACAAAGCAATGGGTTACATGACAGGTTACAGTAACAGCCTATAGGTTAGGGTGACTGCATATCTGGCGAATATAGAACTATTATCTGTAATGATATCTGTCTACTTAAATAGAGACCATAATGGAAGGTCCCAACTGCCTTTATTATTTTTTTAATTATAGGTTATTATAATGGTGTTAATGTTCACTGGTTAATCCAGGATCCTAAAATTCAAAAGAATTATGACTCTATAACTTATAGCAATTCTTTTTCTTTATTCCAGGTTGTGATCTCATAAAAATTTATACCTATTTGGAAATCAGATGGTACTTAAAATATTTAATAGCTTCATTTTGTTTTCAAGTTACAGTACACTATAAAAGTACAGGAATAAAAAAAGGTTAAAAATGGGGAAATGTCTTCTTTTAAAGTGACTGCAGAATATAACCATTGCTCTCAAAATCACAAAGAAGTCCACAATTCCCTTAGCCTTGGTGACATTCTTACCCTGGACAATGATATGCAACTTAAGACAATGTGTTTCTCAGTGGAAATCTATGGGAAAAGGAGGGTTATATTGTAGTAATTAATATAATAAATACAAAGAAAATCAAGCTGACCCTCTCCCATTTTTACAATCATGATCTAACTCATATTTCTTTTTCCACTCCAAAGTTTTCCATACAGTTACTTCACTAACTATGAAGCGAATAACCACAATATGACCAGGAATTTTTTGGCCTCTATATCCCAGTACTGCTTCTCCTTAAAATGTTAGCAGTAGTTTCATTGTCTTTTACAGTACAGCTAGTTTCCACTAAGGGAATGGACACTCAGGAGAGATTTGCACCACTGAAAATACAATTCTAAAACACAGTCCTCAAATCTGTCAGATACGAAATGTTCAAGTTTAACTTCATTAATGAATGGGAAAGATAAGCTGTTGATGGCAGGGGAAGGAAAACCAAAAAGTAAAAACATTAGCAGGAGATAATACAACATCTTGCTATTTTGTACCAGTAAGTATAAAAGGATTCACAGTACTTTGCTGCAGGAAATCTGCATTGATATCATCTTAGTGTCAGTGGATGCCACCATGGACAATGAAACAAAAGAGAATTAAAGAGAGGAGTTTGGTTTGGTTTGGGGGTGTGGGGGGTGCGGTGTGTGTGTCAATGTATTTTGTTTGTTTCTTTAATAAGAAAAGAAGGTGACAAGATAAAATGCTGGAAAAAAAGATGATAAAAACTGGGGTTTCAGTGTATAGTATCTTCCTAATTGTCAACCTCCCTGAAGAACCTATCACAGAAAAACAGTTTAACGGAAGGAGAAAAAATGATCTTTTAATCTCAACAATAAAAGCATTCCAGTCTTTGTATCTGCTGACTTACAAAAAAGTGCTTTCTAACAACAAAAGATGGAGCAGTAATTACATAAATCTCTTCATTCTTGATGAAGACACAACGGAGTATAAGGAAATCAATAGTGTTTCTGCTGTAATTCTTGTTTTTATTATGAGCTGAAAGCAAACTTGTTAAAATTGGATTCTGCTTCTTGTGTGTGTATGCCTGTTGTATGAAAAAAAATTAAGATCCAAAAACACCAAAGCAAGAACATGCAGTTTTAAAAGCTTAGAAATTATTTTCCTCCTGTAATACTCATAAGACTTATGATGCTGTGAAATCTTACGTTAGGAAATGGGTATTATAAGAGCAATTTAGCATTTTACATATATCTTGAAAAATTGATAGCAACACAAAAAATACCGTTTTAGTGGTTGTTCTGCAGACAGCCAAAATGCCTAAAGGTTACCAACAAAATTGAAATCCATGTATTAAGTAAACTAAATGCACCCTGAAGTCAAATGTTTCCACCTTATTTTCAATAAATTGGCTGTAATGATTTTATCCCACAACATACATTTATAATATATGCCGCTCAAGAATGAGTAATACTGTTGATTTTGCAAAGAAAAGGTGGAAATTATTGCATTTAAAAATAATTAATAGATGGGTCTGCATACCTTTGAATTAAATTAAAAGAAAAATATTTCTTTTTTGTGGAGATGATTGCATTCATATCCTGTTTGGTGTGAAAAGTAGATTCCAAAAAGCTTTTAACTAATTTGTTCAATTTGTTTCAAAGCCAACATGAATAGGCTTGGTGCAAATTCAGATTCATTAAAACTTAATTAATATGCATCATTATGCAAATGAGGTTGCAGTTAATGAGTTCTTAAAAGAAGCTTTCTTTAATTAGTTCAGTTTTAATGGCATCATCATTTATCTGACTTGTTTTTAAAGCCACATGACATACAAAAAGTGACCATCCTCTACAATGTTGCAGATTTCTGTTTCCTAATTGTGTTTCATCTTAATTCTTTAATGCTGAAAACTTTGAAAAAGTTAAATGTTTTGATGTTCAGTTCTACTGAATGTGATTTCAATTAAAAATACACTGTTTTGTTTAGACTAGAGATATGTCTCTCTTCTTCTTAGTTATTTTTGCCTCCTATTATCTAGTCACTGTTGGTTTTCAGTATACATACAGAAAAGGCGAGATCTGTTAACGGTAGTAATTCTTAAACTCTGGGATGATTTAGCCTATACATTATTAGTGGAGTTCACAAAGTTATATCTACACTGACAACACTTTACTAAAATATGAGAGTTCATTGAGAATTAGCACCATAAGCAGAAACAAAGGATAAACGGTGGTGTGAAACTAAACAGGTTAAACAATTGCCTTGAGAACTGAAATTGCAAAAGCAATGTAGTTACACTTTTGTGTAGTTTCAAATCTGGAAGCTTTAGAAATATAATGTTTTAAAACATCTTTAAATCTACAAAATATTGTGCTACATAACTACAACTATGTTTTGACAAGCTTTCTTCAGAATGTAAGTTCTATGAGGGGAAAAATTGTAACTCTTTTACAAAGGTGTCATTTGCAATACAGCAGTGAATGATTCTTAAAAGAGTATGAGACCAGCAGGATCTCTGCAGCGAGCTAGTCTGACCACCTGTGTATGGTGATGATACACACTCACGAGACCTCTGTGTTTGCTTGTTTGAACCTCAAAACATTTACAACATAGGTTTTAGGCAATAGAAAAACTGCTTGCAGTGACAGTAAACTCTTTGGAACAGGTTCTTGAAACACACATTAATTCGGTGCAGTGCTGGCCTGCAGTTAAGTATTCAAGTCACAAGTAACTGGAACATCGGAGTCTGATTCCAAAAAATACATATCTATGGTTTACATTTGTTTATGACTCAGGTTCTGATAGGCAATCAGGTTGGTTTTATCAATAACAATTACCAAGAATTTTGAATGCCCTTCATGTTTTGTTTATACGTGTCTAAAGTAGAATTAATTTATGTCAACACAAAGGCTCCTCATGTTTCCAGCAAGCTCTGGATCAGGCTGTTGGCATATCACGTGTTAAGAGAAAATGGTGTTCTTTTCACCAAAAGCTCCTCTTTTCTGTTTAGATCTGTAGAGCAGTTTGCATAAGCAAGGACAGTTTACCTCACTACATACTTGAAGGATCAGGCAGGTATGTAACAGATAATTATTCTTTCTGTTATCATCAGTTATTGACTGCTGGTTTATAACAGTACCTGTGAGAGGACAGTTACTTTTCTAATACCCTGTCAGTGGTAGTCCTTTTTCCAAGATGGTCCTCATTCAAAACCAGATCACTACAGAAGCTGAAGAGATGGAACAACAATAGGCAGTTGATACCTAGGTCATTTAGCTTCAGTGTATGCAGCACAAAAAAACATGTCCTTAAGAGAGGTTTTAATGTGCAAGGATGAACCTAGTGAGATAGTATCATGCAGAGGAGGCCATCTGGGAAAAGGCATAAAGGTGATTATGAAACTCTGGTAGAAGAGTAAAGAAAGGGGGAGAATATAAGATCTGGGCAGTGAGGAGGATTTCACATATAGAGGCAGATACAATATTAACAGTACAGGGTGCACCTGAATATCATTAGCAAGCACTTGTGAAATATTTGGAATTCAAGTAGTTTAAGTGACAAAAGAGAACTGAGAAACCATTACAACACAGGGCAGAAATTTCAGTCTTTTGAAGTTTTACCAGTTTTTCCAAATACAGCAAATGGAAATCAGTATATTAGCTCCAGCTTTCCATCATGTCGGACTTTGCTGCAGCAGCTGTATTTTGGCTGTGATTCTCAGACAGCTGGACAGACCCATCAGAAGATTCCAACACAGATTTACTCTGTTTTCTATGAGAAGTCTACTATGACCTTTTCTCTGTCATGATGCCTCATCTACATCTACTTTCATACTGGTCAAGCACTAAAAATAATCAGGAAGTGCTTCACTGGTTATCTTTAGCCATTTCAAAGCCAAAAAATCCTAGCCAAACATTTTGAGAGATAAACTGAAAAAGAGTATGATATATAGAAAAAATTAACTTATTGGACAAGAAGGTTCAACTACGCAAACGGTGGTTCACTCCACCTCCATGAGTGCTTTGCATGGAAATAAATAATTAAATCCTTAGTGCAGACATAAGAGAATGCAGAGTGTTTTGTCTTGCCTACCTAACCTCCTCCATCTGAGAAGAAAGCAGAGGTTAAAAGCTGAGAACTTCGCCACATCAAAGAACATAAGGTACAACAGAGGATCGGTGGACAAAATCTAAGAATATCCAGGTCCAAACTGTTACGTAGGTTATCTATATATTCCCACTATTTCAAACTTTTCTGGTTTTGAGCCTTTTTAATAACCGATTGCCAAACACTGATATTAAATAGCAAACATTTTGACAGGGCAAATTCCCCCCCTCTTTTCCATTCCTCTTCTCATATAAATATTACAACTAATTAACATCATTTCTATAAGAGGAATAGAGTTCCTCCGCCCACGAGTTGTTCTATCATTTGAAGCTTGGGTCAAATATCTAAAATGTCACACTATCATCATTAAATTGATGTTTTAATCCTCCTTAATACATGACAGAAATGAGCTGTCAATTACAAGAGGAATATTGACATTTTATTCCTGACATCATTCTCAATGAAAGGAATAAAACACCAATTAAACAACAATTATACACCAAGGTATGACATGTTATATATTTGACATACAGTATAATAATAAAAAAAAAAACATTTCTCACTGATAGTAAGGAGTATGGGAGTTTACCAAGAACATCAATTACCTCTTGTCTTGATTCTTTATCTTTGTACACTTTAATACTCCAGTGAGAGCCCCAAACCACAACACCAGCTTCTTAAGTTAGGAATAGAGAAAAAATACTCAGGAAATGTTAGGGAAGGCAGTGGCTGATTTCTGAACATGGCTCTGGAGAGTTCCAAGAAGGATGGAAGTCTTTCTGCAGGAACAGAGACAGAAGAAAAAAATATAAGCAGAGATTAAAATAAGAAGACTCATTTTAGGAAAGTTACTTCCATTTGCCAGTGCTGCTTCTTTGATCGTGACTTCTTTTAACTTTCAGCACCCCTCAATCTGTGCTCGCATGTTCAGGAAATGTTTCCTTAGATGCAAGGAAAATGCTGCACCAGCAAATCACATAATTCCAGGGGATTCATCTAGCTAGATTCCCAGCAGAGCACTGAGAAAGGAATCCGCCATTAGTACCAGCTGTGTGTGTACCACACAATCGCTCTCTAGTGATTGCAGGAAAAAGGCAAGTATTGGTTGAATTCAGTTGTATCTTTCATTTTAGAGACAGCAAATGGCTATAATGTGTCAGGTCCTTCACAACTTCCTATGCCTGTTCTTTGTGAGAAAGCTTCTTCGTATTAGGCTTGAATGAAACCCATCTTCTTGGGGGACTGACTGCAGAATGAGAAAATCTATGAATGTAGGGTAGCTAGAATTGCTGCATTCTCCCCAGCTCTCACAAATCAACATTGGAAGCTTTTTTTCTGATGTCAGGATAAGAGGGATTTAACAGGATAAAAAATTTTAGAATCCATTTTCATTTGCCTTTATAATTTCACCATTGACTTTCACTGAGACCAGGACTAGGACTTATTTTTAAGCAGCGTATAAAGGCATTTCCTAAAGATTGAGGCTCTTTAGTTACGTTCTTTTTTTTAGATGGGGACAATAACAGAAAAAATGCCAATCTCAGACCCCACACACTGCAAAGAAGGTCTCAGTAGGACATTGTTAGGAAGCCTAAGAATGTCTTGTAAGGTGTATTCAGTAGGACACAGTCAACAGACAAAGTCCTGTACTCAGATAACCACACTCCAGACTAAATGTGTTATATTTATATTCAGCTGAAAGCTTCATTATCCTTCTGAAGGTGAGAGAAAACCTTAATCTGAACAAGAATCAGTCCCTAGACTATCATTAGTGTCTTTCAAGTACAGATAAGAAAGCTTAATTTTGATTTTCTGCTCAAGTAAAGAAGAAATAACTCTAGTGGAAACTTGTGTGAAAGCATACAAGGCCGAGTTACCACGGTTCCAAATATTATCATCCACCAGCTGAGTTCTGGTAACTCATCACGTGGGTATTCCAAACTATCCGAACTGCAAGAGAAAAGTTGGGTTTTCATTTTTTTTAATATGCTACTCTGTGGGTAATCAATAACTTATTAACTGAAGTTAGCTCCTTTAAGAACAGTGACACACCACACACGCCCTCTATTTTTCGAGTTGTACTTTTCAGTAAATCAGACTTCTTTATCTACATTAAAGTAAGAGATAGTTGTTGTCACTTGATCTTAGCCCGTATCTTTACATCATTTTCCTCTAGTGGAACTGACACATTTAGCAAACATCCTGAGATATTGTCTCCATTACAAATGCCTACAATCCTTTTGCCATTGAAATGGCTGTCTCAGATTCAAAAAAGGTCTTGAATAGTGACACGCTTTCTTAGCCTGGATGCTCTCAGGTGATTCTTGTTAGCAAATACCTTTCCTTTGTATACCTTTCCTAGGTATATTTGTAGGCATTATTAATGACCTCGCAGGCTAGCCAACAAAAGCAAAAATACGTTATTTATGAAGCACCCAAAAAAACTTTTGTTTATCTAATTGTAAAACACTGTAAGGGGTAAGCAGTAAATAGGAAAGAGAACATAAAACTGATGAGCGCTTACCCTCTATTCCCTACTGATGATTCTACTTAGCCCTGCTTAGCATTTCAATCTATATAAAGTCAATGGGCCATATAACCTTCTTCTATATACACTAACCAATTAACATTATTCTTTAATAGGAAGAAGTTTAAGGAATTCTTTTTTCCAGTTTGATTCAAAGTAACATTGTTACTAAACAACAATAGTAAGGAGTACAAGAACATGCACTTATTCTATGAAGACAACCGATATCCAAACTACTGAAAATATGCCTTTACTTTTAATAATAGAACCTTTTAAGCAGTAGTTTCTTAATATTAAGTAAATGGTCAAGATTCCTATTACAACAGTGATAGTAAAATATTAAACTTACAGGACTACTTAGGTAACTATTAATTTAAAGATTTCAAAAAGATACAGCAAGGTATAATAAAGTAAAAGAGGTTCAGTAAGGTTAAAATAAAAAATTACCTTGCTTGTCTGTTTGGGTTTTTTTTTCTTGTATGGGCCATGAAAATAAATTTTTCAAGTCCACTTTTGTTCAGAGCATGTTTATAACTCACTTCACTTGCAGTTATTCAAGCACAAAAATAACGCCTGTTTGCTTGCAAACCCTTGAAGGAAAATAGATTGGATAGTTCTGGTGGTGAGGTTGTGTTTTGGGATTGGGAGTGAGGTTTTTTTTTCTCCCAAGAGTCTAATGTTGGTTTACTTTGAGGAAAATGTATCTTGTTGGAACCCAGATTCAGCAGCTTTAGTCAGTGCAATTTTTTCAATATTCTTTTCATCTTACTACAGCAATATGATAGTAGAATGATTTGAAAATGTGTCTTTAATATCACCCAAAACCAGGGCTCGATTTACATCAACTTGCTCATTCTAATATCATTTCTTTAATTATGCTTTTAAGACTTCATTGTGGAGGCTGTCAGCTACACCATCCTAAAGAAGGACAGTGCCTCAACAGTGAGAAAATGGCCCAGTGTCTTGCAGATCTCAAGCCACACCATCTGTTTACTATTTCTGGAACCTCATTCTTATTTCATACCAGAGAGATGCTTGCCTGCACCTGCCCTTCAGAAGCAAATACATATGCTTCTCAAGATTCTTCCCCAGGGTTCTTCCCACCTGTCTTCACTTTTAAAACAGTAAATGGCAAATGTAGCAATACAAAATAGGTGAGATTTTTCCCTTATATGGGAAGGACGGCATGTAAAAAATTGCTCTGGCCATCTTTTCATTGGTTTCTTGTGTACAACACAGGCAGCCGCACCAGTCATTTAGACATGGAGTGGAAGAGATTACAATGATAGTTTAGGCTTGATGATAGTCAATAGACTGATAATGTAGGAAAGTGATTAATTAATCAGTTGTAGGAAACTGATTAATTAATTCACAGCAGAGTAGCCCAGTGTTATTAATTCTGACCACTAAATCCAAAAGAGGCAGATAAAACATTTTTTGAACAGTTAGCAAAGAGAAGAGCCCAGGACCAAATGGCAATAAGGATATAATTTATTGGATTAACAATGCTGCAGGACACATTTTCTTGGAACACAACACCAAAACCTCTAGATTTAGATGGAGATGGTAACTAGTGAGAAGGCTATTTCAGATTGTATTCTGATTAGTTTGGTCTGACTGAAAATATGAATGTGTAAAGTCGTTTGAATGTTACTGTGAAAAGACTGTGGTTTGAAAAACAAAGGAAAAACAGTATTGGTAGAAGAATGGAATTCACAGAAGGAGAATCCAGAAAACTTGGAGAATTAGTGGCCAAAATCCAATGGAAATATGATCTAAATAAATTACTACAGAAAAGGCTATAAATTCAATACTTGGGATGCTGACCCTGAGGAGCTTTTTCCAAATCCAGCAATATTCAAAATTTTCATAAACAGTTTGTATGATACAATAAAGAATAAATTTATAAAATCTAGGAGGAATGGAAAGACCTTAGAATTCAAAACAACCCCAGTAAATTAGAAGAATGGTCTGAACACAGAGAGAAAAGAGTGTGAACTGCTTCATACAGGGATAAAAAAAAAAAAAAAACAAAAAAAAAAAAACCAACATGCAGAAACCTACAGTGAGCAATAATTGGCTATGCTAGTACTGCATGCAGTGTTTAGGGGATTATAGTAGATCTCAGGCTGAGAATGAACCAGTGCTGGTACTGCAAGAAATGTCAATGTCATCCTGGAATTATTAACAGGAATATCTGAACAGGAAGAGAGAGTTTTCTTCTCAGCTAGGACTGGAGTGTCCTCAGCATAAACTGTGTCCATTTGAGGCATTCTAACCAAGACATAGACCAAATCTCCAGAAGTGTCAAAACCAGTGTGTTTAGAAAAATATCTACTGTAAAGAAAATCTGAAAGGACTGAATATGTTTAGAATTGAGAAAAATTAAGAAGGAGCATGATGAAAACTTTCCTGTACATAAAAACTGATAATAAAAATATGAAGTAAGATTGCTTTTTATCCACTGAGGACAAAAAAAAACATGTTAATTCGCTGAAAAAATAAAGTTTGCTAGATATTAAAAATCTTTCTATGTATAAGACTTTCTCTGGTAGCTAAAGTTACATGTCCATAGTCTACTGAAGTAGGAAAAGTCTGGTTTACTTTCCTTCACATGTTCTTAATGCCATGCTTATCATGTCTTTATCAGCATGCTTAATAATAAGAAAACTCCACGGTCATACTAAAAATCTTCCTTTTTGGTTAAAAACTTGGCTCTGCTGTGGCACAAAATTACTGTGAAAGAATACACCATTTTTTTTTCCATAAGTTTCTCTCTCTTTTACTAACATCTGAGGACACAGCCTTGGAATACCCCTTAACCTCTCTGAGCTGTTTCCAGCTGAGACTGTTGGCATGGTCAATTAAGATAGTAAACTCTTGAAGCACAGAATGTCTGCATCCTATACACCTAATTGACATCTAGCATGATGAGGCTTTAATTTTGGTTAAGGTCTCTACCTACAATTGTGTGCTGTAAATAGTAATATTTACTGATACTCGTTACAGACTTGCCATCATATGATTAACAATGGGCAACAGGATAATGTGAGAGGGTCAAATAGTTTTGTTGTTACACATTTTTGATTCATTTTTTAAGCCTAATGATAAAATATTTCAATTAATAATGTTTGGTTAATATTAAGTGTTCACTATTTAAACCATATTTCTTCTAACATGGACATTTTACAACTAGGAAAAACATTCAAATAATTTGGGCTTGGACTTAGACGGTAACTACTATACAGCCATGCATACGGGAGAATGGGAAGTCTCTTCCTTCCATTATTTTACGGCATCACACAGACACACACAAGTCTATGGAACCGGATGGGATACACCCGAGGGTGCTGAAGGAGCTGGCTGGGGTGCTCACCAAGCTGCTTTCCATCATTTACCAGCAGTCCTGGTTGACTGGGAAGGTCCCAACTGATTGGAAATTGGCCAATGTGATGCCCATATATAAGAAGGGTCAGAAGTATGACCTGGGAAATTACAGGCATGTCAGCTTGACGTCGGTTCCCAGGAAGCTGATGGAGCAGCTCATCCTGAGTGTCATCACACAACACATGCGGGAACAACCAGATACTCAGGCTCAGCCAACATGGGTTTATGAAAGGCAGGTCCTGCTTCACAAACCTGATCTCCTTCTACAACAGGGTGACCTGCTTATTGGATGAGGGAAAGGCTGTGGATATTGTCTACCTTGACTTCAGTAAGGCCTTTGACACTGTTTCCCACAGCATTCTCCTGGCAAAACTGGCTGCTCATGGCTTGGATGGGCACACGCTTTGCTGGATGGATGGCCGGGCCCAAAGAGTTGTGGTGAACAGAGTTAAATCCAGTTGGTGGCCTGTCACGAGTGGTGTCCCCCAGGGCTCAGTTTGGGGGCCGCTCCTGTTTAACATCTTTATCGATGATCTAGACAAGAGGATCGAGTGCACCCTCAGTCAGTTTGCAGGTGACACCCAGTTGGGTGGGAGTGTTGATCTGCTCGAGGGTAGGGAGGCTCTGCAGAGAGACCTGGACAGGCTGGAGCCATGGGCTGAGGCCAACTGGAGGAGTTTCCATAAGGCCAAATGCCGGGGGCTGCCCTTGGGCCACAACAACCCCCAGCAGCGCTACAGGCTTGGGGAGGAGTGGCTGGAGAGCTGCCAGTCAGAGAGGGACCTGGGGGGGTTGATTGACAGCCAGCTGAACAGGAGCCAGCAGTGTGCCCAGGTGGCCAAGAAGGCCAATGGCATCCTGGCTTGTGTCAGCAATAGCGTGGCCAGCAGGGACAGGGAAGGGATCTGACCCCTGTACTGGCACTGGTGAGGCCACACCTCGATTCCTGTGTTCAGTTTGGGGCCCCTCACTACAAAAAGGACATTGAATGACTCGAGCGTGTCCAGAGAAGGGCAACGGAGCTGGTGCAGGGTCTGGAGCACAGGTCGTACAAGGAGCGGCTGAGGGAACTGGGGGTGTTCAGTCTGGAGAAGAGGAGGCTGAGGGGAGACCTCATCGCCCTCTACAGCTCCCTGAAAGGAGGGTGCAGAGAGCTGGGGATGAGTCTCTTTAACCAAGTGACAACAATAGAACAAGAGGGAATGGCCTCAAGTTGTGTCATGGAAGGTTTAGACTGGATATTAGGAAGTATTTCTTTACAGAAGGGGTTGTTGGGTGTTAGAATGAGCTGCCCAGGGAGGTGGTGGAGTCCCCATCCCTGGAGGTGTTTAAGAGTTGGGTTGACATAGCGCTGAGGGATATGGTGTAGTTGAGAATGGTCTGTGTTAGGCTAATGGTTGGTCTAGATGATCTTCAATGTCTTTTCCAACCTAGATGATTCTGTGATTCTGTGATTATGACTCTACAGTTTCAAATTTCTCTATCATAACACAATAGCAAAATAAAAATCCCTGGAATTAAACAAAAACAAATTTTAACTGCTAACTGCAACTCAATGCCAGAACAAAACCCCAAGTCTGCCCTGAAAACAGTTTGACAGGATTAAAATAAGTTAATTATAAATGCACATTGATAGAAATATAGTTAATATCAGATAAAATATTCAGTATTCAATTAGAACAATCAGTATACTTCATCAGACTGCTGGATATGAATCAACTGGAAGGCCTTGTCTAAAGCATAATGTTAGTATGCCTCAGTTAACATGAGCCAATTAGCAGATTATACATGTTGGCAGAGACAAGCTCACAACTAGTTTAGCATGTCCTGAAGGCAAAGTTCAATTTAGGTTTCCTCTTCTCTAAACACAAAGTTTATGTTGCTGTCTATACAAGGGCTTTGGATTACACTACTGTCTGAAGTTCCTTATAACCTTCACCGATGCAGCTGCTGCAGGTTAGAGATAGGATATTGGAGCAGAGAGACTTAGAAGTACTCAGCCTGGCATCCTGGATAACAAATCTACAGGAGAGCTGCTTAGCTAAAGTTCAGGATTCAAGCCAGTCCCATCCAGCATGACCAATTTTTTCCTAGGAAAACCAACTGTGAGTGCTCAGTCACTAATAGCAAACCACCCTCTTTCTGTTACCAGCCAAGTTTGTGTTGTTTCTCTGAACCTTCGCAGTTCTTCTGCAAAAGCATTTCTATTTCCTAAGGTGCATCAGTTTTAGGGGCCATCACTTAATGGATCAATTTTCTCCCCATATCACATGGAAACACAGTGTCAGAATCACTTTTACTCAACAGTAGCCATGGGTAAGCCACATGGTATTCCTACAGTAAAAGAAATTGTACATTTTTTCACTTGTAAGCTTTTTCTGTGAATAAGATTTATTTTTAAAAGAAAGAGAATGTGTATGAGTCAAAAGGTTCATTTACAAAGCTGTCATGGAGACAGTATTTTTAAATAACCACAGCTACATCAAATGATAGTCATAAAACCAAATAAACTAAATGCCAAAATACTCTGAAACCTAAAAATAAGAGCCAGGTCTAAATTACTCTAATTTCCAAGGCTTTACAACATTTCAAAAGGTAAGTCACGTTTTGAGTGTATACTCTTTGTTTTTCATTCTTGAAGAGCAGTGAAGTGGTTTGTGAATCAGGCTTTTAAGACATTTGGCTGTAGCAAAATTGTAATAAAAAATGCATAATATGTACTTAAGAAGGAAAGTAACACCTCTGCCATAAATTGGTTCTTTGAAATATTTAAATTAAAAAGTCTAAACCATACTATGCTTGCATAAAACAGAATTAAACAGCATGTAATTTAGATATGTGGGATTCCTCACATGGATAAATTTAAAATTCGGATTGCTCAAGGAAAGGGAACTCTTTTCAAGACACTATCAACATTGTTAGTGGGATTTTCTTCAATTCAGGTTTTCTTTTGTCATTCTCTGAGACATCTTCCTTTCCATCATAATTCATGTAAATTATCATTAAAAATGAAAAAAAATTACTCATTTGCTTACATTCCCTTTTGAATAGTGGAGGAATTTCATGGAAAAAATAAAATAAAAAAGCCTCCATTAATGAACAGCAAAGTATTTCTCTATGGCTTAATGCCTTGTTCTACTCTCTAAGCACAAAAACCTTAAAGTCCTTATACTCAGTTCCCACTCAGGCATAATTCCCACTCAAGTAAACTGGCATTTTGCCTGAATAAAATGAGTAACATGATAGGAATTCAGCCATGAGACTGTATCAGTTTATTGCAATATTTCCCCACAGACCACAAGCAAAACTGTACTCTGGATGACAGAAGAAGGCTGCCCAGCACATATGCAGCTACTGGAACTCTGCCAATCGGGCAATATCCATTGTATTTCTTCAGAATAGAGCAAGAAACATATTGTGAGAGGCAATCAAAGCAGAAGCCCAAGGCAGAGTCAGTTCTGCAAACAAGGTCATATGTGTTTCCAAGTTCCATTTTAATATATGTGGGGAAGACATTAAATTTGAAACAAGACACACAGAACAGACATATCTCAAGTTCATGAGAGTGTATTTAACTTCCAGTTACCGACTAATTCCAACACTGAAATATGTTTCTTCTTAGCAAAGACAAAATACATTCTTTTGCAATTTCTGTCTCACCTGAAATTCAAATGGACCATGGATCAGGATCTAATAATATATAATACATACATAAATGCAAATTCAGAATACCCAGAGTATACTATTCTGAAGTAAAAAAGGATAAAGCAAAGTAAAAATAGCTGAAAGTACAATCCCTCCCTCCTACATGTGTGTGCCTCTTCTATCTTAAGGAGTTTGTCTGTTCCATTCAGTGACTTTTATGTAGAACCCCCTGCATGTTTTGTTTTGAATTCTTCTGTATTTGTCTCAGTTTAGCCTCTTGGAACCTGTGGTTATTAGTACATTAACAAGGAAAGTCCTGATCTAAAATGAGAACCACCTCTATGGGCTATAAATACAACACAATTAACTTCAGCAATGAATTTATTACAAAATGCACCAACCCTCTCATTACATATTGACTAACACTTCAGAGAGAGAATGTGTATCAGTAAATATATATTTATTATCACATTCATTCTGCTTATCATGTTTATATATTACATATACAAACAGAATTATTAATGCCTTCTCTATTCATTCTCTGTATTTTCAGTGGATAATAAAAACTCTCTATTCATCCTCTGCATCTTTTCTTGTTCAAAGTCACTTCACTGTGTATATGACTCTCAGAATCTCTTGAAAAAATGGCAATATATTTAACTATCCAATTAAATGCATGTATTATAGAGTTTGTGTTAGTGACATGAAAATAAAGAGTCTTTCAACATTTCCCTTACAAACTCTGCTTTCAGAGGTTTATAATTACAACGTAAAAGTTGCCTCTTCCACTACAAAGTTTCAAGTTGAGAAGAAATGTTGCTGTATAAAGATCTACTTTCAGCTGTCCAACACGTATTAAACACGGAACCAATTTTTTCATTAATGCATAATGACATTCGTAATATAACAGACCTTCTTACCTTTAATTTTTAGTTGAAATAAGATGACTGTATCCATAGGTGGCTTGACACTTCAAACACCTACTCAGCACCTCTAAACACCAGCTTCTATGAGGATTCTCATGGGAGCTGTGTCACACAAGCAAAAAATATGTATTTAACAATCAAAATAATACAGTTCAAGTTACACAGAATTGTTCTTTTTCGTAAAGAGCTCTTTAAAAGAGGCTGCTGATCAAAATCACTGTGTTTAAATATTATAACTTATATGGTCACTACAAGCTTAATGATAATTGGGTAAATCTTAGCAGAATAGCAGGTATTGCCTCTTGGGTAAGCTCTTCGTTTTTACCTGTTTGCACTGCATATGTATGTAGTCATTATCATTCCACCTTGGCTTGGTCTCTCCAACTACCAAATCCATCAGCCACATTAAAGACAGGAAGTAATAAGTGAAAATCAAGTCTGAATTGTGATACTTGTCACTGGTTTCAGGAGCTTCCATAGATGGGAATATCTCTACCGCAATTGTAACACCAGTTGTTCTGTATTATGTAGCTCTAACTCCTAATTCTGACTTTTCTATTCCTGCAGATCATAGTCCAAGGTAAGAATTTAAATGTGGTTGTTATAAATTGCGTTGTATATGAATAAAAGAACTCAGCCATACTTAAGGACTTGCACCTTTACATTAGATTTTTACATTCTAGATATAAACTTTGGAAAACAAAATCCATATAATCACAGAGAAAAATACTTCTTCCGTGTATGCCCCGTAACACAGCAGTCACCAAAGCTCTTAAAAATGCTGAAGCTGTAACGTCTTCCCTAGCTTAGTTTTGACGGAGACCCACACATTTAAACTTCAGGTACCTCCATGAATTCAGTTTCGTCTAAAATCTGACCCATCTTTGTTTACCTCTTCCCTTCATTCCAGGCCAAAAGTGGCACTATGCAGCTGCAAGCTACTAGCAAAAGATCCAAGTAGGAGGTCTGCAGTGTATCTATTCTAGCCTACAGAGGCACATATTCTTTCCAAATATATCAAATTTAAATTGATTCTCATTCCTCAAACAGCATGGTCCCAGAAAAGCTGGTCTGACCTTTGAGAAGTGAAGGAGTTCCTGGTTAGGAAGACTTCCCTTGGTTTTGATTGGCAGCTCTAATTTAGTGCACTGGAGCAGGGCAGTTTACAAATGAAGCCAAACATATTTGTGTGAGATGCAGTTTGGCTGCAGAACATGATCTGAGAATGGGTTTTGCTGGAACTCTGAGAAGAATCACAAATTTAACACAATGTGTTTCGCTGTTGCCTTTAACTACCTGTTCCCTGCCTCTGTCCATGTTTTCTTTTCTTTCTCTGGAGAGTCATTTCCTAAGAAATAAGTCCTTCAGGATGGCCTATGTCATATATATCTCTCAAAACATGAGTACAACTATATATGCATATATAAAGAGATGCTGACCTTAAAAAAAAAGAGATGAACAACCTCAAAATTTAAGAGTATTTCAGCACAGCTGCTTTTCTCTCATCTCTTCTTCTTTTTGTTTTTTGGTGTTTTTTTTTTCTCATTTTGCTGAAGTAGTACACAAAAACTCTGCTGAGCCAGCACAGAGATTGAGGAAATTAGAGCCCAGAAGGAATCTGGATAATTTGAAGTATGTTGCTTCTGTACCATAGTCTAATCTAGATCACTTTAGAGGCACCACTTAAGCAGTTTGAGGCTGTACTATAATCTGCTAAACTGTCATCGCACTGCATACTCCAATGTTTCCCTCACTGGGCTCTTTCTGTCTTTGGTACCATCTGGCTTGCAAAGACGTCCTCAGAAGTCCTCATTCTATATAATGACTCCTGTGGAAAGACCTTCTTCCCAAAGAAATGGCAATTTAGCAGCTCATAAAGTCTTTCTAGACCTTTTCACAGGACAGAGCAACCTCAGAATTTCACCTTGAATGGTTTGTCCTCTTATGTTGCACACCTGAATGATTTAATGTCAGCTCTCAGACTTTGGTGATTTTTTTTGTCTGACTTACAGTGGCTGGAATCAAATCATTAACCATTGCATCTCGGTTAATCTGAGGAAAGTTAAGAAATGTGAACTCTGCCTTTTCCAAAAAACAAAAGGCAAATAAAAAGAATTTCAAGTGTATTGCTTTTTTAAGTCTCATTTTGAGTCAAACTCCTGATTTTTGCCAATACTTGGACTTGGCAATACTAGTTAGCCTAGCAATTTTACAGTTATGGCTGCATCGCAGTGCAGCTGAGATAAAGAGAGATTAGCACTCCCTCAGATTTGCCAACGTAACTGCACATGTAACTGCCCTCTAATTCCTCTCCTGTCAAAATGATAGGGAGCAGGGCTTTTCAAACACAGCTGATTTGACTAATGTAAATTATGGAGGAATACACAAAAAAATTTATGCAATGCACTGAAGTAGTGATAACTTCTGTTGTGGGAGCTATGGCAAACAGATGGAGAAAAGGCAGAGGTGGTAAACTCTTCAGCCAGCTCAGCTATGTTCAGAACAAGATGCTGAAGAGAACCAACTTCATTTAATAGAAGGAATATTGGAAGAATAAAAAAAAATATTTGAATATCAGGTCAAGTAGCTATGTCGTAGACAACCTCTTACATAAATTTTGTCATAATTTGAGACATGTATTTAAAAATTTTATTTAGTTATTTTTACTTTTAATTATTAATGTTATATTACAGCACCAGGACCTACTGTTGCAGTTATGGACTAACATCTTTAAAAGTATTTTTATGCTTTCAGCTGTCACAAACAATGCAAAGATTGTCCTAGAAGGTATGTCCACTCAAATTTTTTTTCCAGACATTAAGCATAGTTAATATTAATGCAACATTAAAGATAGATTTCACAATGGGATTCTCTGTTGTGACTTAAAAAGGAATTCGTAAACATGTATGTGAGGAAAACTGATCTTATAAATGTAAATCACAAGCAAAAACTTTCACTCAAATTTTCAGTCTATAGTCTTTTAGCACAGATCCCCACAGCAAGAACAAGAATAGCCAAGAGTCAACTATAAATCTGATCTTTTCCAAGATACCTGGTTTCTTCAACATCCTTATTGTGTGACTAACAAGTCTAGCTCTGAATTCAAGCACAAAACCAATGGTCCAGAAAAGCTTTTCTGTCATTTATGGAATTTCACAGAAGCATAACCATGGTCAGAATCCCAGTTTTCTGTTATAGAGATAAACATTGTCCTTTCTGAGCTTAAAGACAAGGGGGGGGGGGGGGGGGGGGGGGAGGAAAATAAAACCAGAAAATAGTAATTCTATATTAAAAATTCATTAAAAAATACTGCTGTGAAAGACCATAACTGTATATGCAGACAGAGTAAATTGATTTACTGTATTAACTTCCTACTACTGAAAGATGTTTTCAGCATGGAGTTTTATACAGAGCAGAAGCAGGCTGGCCTGCAGCTGCTTGCCCAACCCTCTGGAAAACATGTTTTCCATGGAATTTGCCACCTTGAACCACTTTATTCCAAAAAATCCAACGAATTTGTTATATCAAGTCTTTTAAAACATTTTTTGCCAAAAGTCTTACTGTGTGTCATTAAAGCTGCCAAGCTGTACATAGATAGCATACAGAGACTCTCGCTGGAGTTTATAGAATCTGACATAAGAATGTAAAAGAAAACAGAGCACATATATGGAGAGTGGCAGCCGATTATTTATTTTTACATATTTTTCAAAGTATCAATAAATCCATCTGAAACTTCATGGGCTTGAGATGTTGTAAGAGCAGCAAACCACAAATTATAATTTAGTTTCATTTGCCTTCTACAGTTTCCTCACAGCCCCCAAAGATATTTAAAGGGAATATATGCCCAAAATGAACTTTTAATAATCAAACAAATTTCAGCTTTCTGGAAGGCCTAGAAAGGTGTTATCAAAATAAAATTATAAAGTAATACTCACTTCACCAAACACCTAGAACTATTTAAACATTTCTAGCTTAATAGTTCAGCAGGATAATTTAAGGAATATTTGAGAATATTCTTTATGAGAAGATAGATTGATCCACCACAGAACTTACATTCCTTCAGTTTGCTGCTGAGGATGCAAATCTTGCCTTCATCCACAGCCTGTGACATGCATGAAGTGCCAAGTTCAGAGACCACCTATAGCCACAATTAGAGATGAGGTTGGTGATTTAGGGTAAGACATCACACAAAGCTAGTTATAAATTCTTGTCAAATTTTAGCCATTTGGATTGAAATATTCTTTATTTGCCATCTGCTTCACATAGTGATTTATTCAGGGCAGGGGCTTTCTTTGGTCACTTCTACATCTTAAGGTACCACTGTGGAAATTCTTCTACGTTTGGTCATTTACTAAGCCTTTAATAGAAATACATGTTCAACAAGGACCTCTTCAGGGTTAAGCAGCTCCTTAAATATTTTGATCATATATCCTCTAAAGACCATTTCAGCCCTGAGGTCAAGTTTGTCTTTACAAGTGACTGCAAGAAACAGTTCTGAGCACAAAGGATACTTATGGAGCCTTGTGTCTGCCTTTTTTTTGTTGTTTTAGCCAGATCCCTGGAATCCAGGCCAGTTACCTCTGAGGACTGGCTCAAAATGTGTCCAAGGTCAGGACCACTAGTGCAGGGAAAGAGAAAAGGCTGCTGCTGAGATGAGCTCTCCCCTCCAGCAGCAGCAAGCATGACTGTCCCAGGTTCTCCTCCCTAGCTCTACCTCTTACTGTTTCTCTTCTGACAAAAGAAAAAGACCAGCTGGGACTGTAGTTCCTTATTCCTTTAAGTTTTGCCTACAGAACTGAAAAGCTTTGACGTGGCTCTGAACACAAAGCTGGTTCCAGGTCTCTCCCTTCTGTGTTCCTAATGGACTGTATGTCTGGCAGCCTGCAGGACAATTCAAATACAGGTTGAACAAATGCTAAACCTACTGGAAAAGCAAGAGAGATTCTAAGAAATAATCCAGCATTAGACAAAAAATGAGACTGGAGGCTGCTAAGGAGGAAGAAGAACACAAGGAATAAGTTCAAAGTAAATAAGGCCTAGAGTCTTTCCCTGAGACATTTTGAAGCCATTCCTCACCAACCAGTAACAACTTGTGCTTGGAATGCCAAGGGAAACTAGGAGGTGGATTTCTTCTACAAGGATGTTCCAGAGATCCTGGGATGCAGCTGAAACTACCTTAGCCAAGTCTTATGCTCTGTACAGGCAGGAATGGCTAGAGGATCTGGACACGCACAAAGGGCTTAATTTGATTAAAAAATCCCTACTACTATTTCCAATGCCATCAAACTTGTGCTTTAGGCATCTCATCCCAAAACTGAAATGTAAAATCTCACTGTTCATCTGCTGCCTGAATTCACCAGAGACCTTTCCAATCACCTTAGCTTCACGCAGTGCATTGAGTTCTCAGTTTTATAATGCCAAAATTACTCCAATCTGCATGGCTAAGCGCCCATCTTCCACTGGGATCCATAAGTAGCGTACACCCCGCAGAAATCTTCTAATAGGGGCATGTTAGCTGGGCAATGTAAAAATATATTTTGTGTTAATCTTTTACCCACTATTTAAACAGAGAATATAATCTCCAGGGTCTCCAGTATATTGTAGTATAGCTCATGTCAGAGCACAAAATTCCATGAAAAAAATAAATATATATATATATAAAAAAAAAATCCATATTAATTAGTGACATGCTAGAAGGAAAAGATCTCCTCTTTCTTACTAAAAAGTTGCTATGTATTATATTCCCTTAGAGCCTGGCATTTAAACATAGTTGTTTTCTTTGTTTCCAATAACATCTCAGCCACAATTACTTAATAAATTATAAATCAGAATGTAGTTTTTATGTAAATGCATTTTTGTGTTCAAGCACAGGATTAATGTTTGTGTATGCAAATGAACAAAGGATATGTTCAAAGAGGTCATGGTTCAAATCATTGCAAACTTTAAAATGCTTTACTCTGTTAATGGTTGAATATGACACTGTTCTCTTTCTTTTTTTCCCTCTTAACAATTAATAACTTGTTTTAAATGCACCTGTTGCTAATACCTAATTTCTGTTTAGTGCAGTTTCATGGAAAATATGGTCATGTGTCAGTGTATAGTTCCTGCTTGATGTTGCATATAATTCTTATAATATTCTGAATGGCATGTGCTAATTATTTAGCACAATAGCTCATCTTATGGAGCTGTAAGGCTGTAAAAGAAGGGTGGTAATTACTTAGGATGGAAATGTCTATTTTTTTTGTAAAAACCAAAGTGTGGGAGGAAATTTATTTATTTTTTTAAATAAAAGAAAATGGAAGAAAAGATTGAGTAACAGCCTAGGAGAATTGGAAGGGTTAATATTTTTAAGTTTTTGTTATCTGTAGGGCTAGACTTTAAGATTACGATGCAGATAGTAACAGCTACACATTTTTATGTGCTGTACTAAGTGGCCAGCTTCTCTTCTTCCACCACTTCCCACATGGCTGACAGAGCGTAAGTTCTTAACCCAACTCTCTCTTAAATCTTCATTATAAGAGCGCATCTACACACTTTATGTAGAGGAGATATGTATTTGGCAGATGTTTAAAGCAGTTTCAAAAATCCATGCACAGAGAAAGCAGCTTGAACTTACTCAGAAGTGAAGAAACCATAAAATGAAAGCAAATAAGAAAACGGGTTCACAGAATATATACACTTCTATGTTTATGCTAGGTCTAGCAGAAGAAAAACAACAAACCTGTATGTGGAATAAATGAAAATAATTAAAAGGATCAAGTCTTATATTTTAGAAAGTGATCTCTTAGGGTCCTGAGTGTCACAACTTCTTCAAGATAAAACAAGGAAGGAAATACTCAAACCCTCATTCAGTCAAAAATGAGATTGTGACTTGGAAGACTAATCTAGAGATTGACAAAAATTGTACAGTTTCTGGGTCCAATCCTGTCCATGATTATTGGTCCTGCTGCTTTTTGCCACAAAATCATGTCAGAAAGGTCACAGAGAGGTTGGACATGTGAGCAGAATCAAGACAGACTACAAAAGATATACATGTAAAACAAAAATAGACAAACAGAAAGGCAAAAACATACAGAACAGAAAGGACAGGTTCTCACATGATACTCTGAAAGCTCATTAATTGCATGGAGAGAATAATGAATAAAATCTTATGAATACTCATTTAAATCTAAACACTTGCTAGACTTCTTCTCACAGTAGTCATGCAATCAAGATTTATTAGCTCAAATGTTCAGGGACAGTGAATCTTCTTCTATGTTGTACAATTCACTGAGATACAATTTAAAAACTACACTTTCCAAAATCCTTGCAGCAGAAAGCAGATTAAAAGTCTTCAATTTATCCAGCTGAAGTACAAACAAGGACATAAAAATCACATCACCAGTCACAACTAAGCTATATATTCTACATTTTCTGTATTATCTGTATTAAGGATTAGTTGTAAGTTTCAGGTTAAAAGGGTGGGGAGGACTCCTCAGGAAAAGCTACTTTAATGAATCTCAAAGAATGGAATAAATGTTAAGAAAATTGCAATTTGCTTGCGAATATTTGTATAAAAGAACTGGTGAAGTCCACTGAATACATTATACTCCAGGTTGTAACAACAGACCTTAGATGACATTTTAAATATCGATAGAGCCCACAGAGAGGCCAGAAAGTCAATACTTAAATTGAAAAAGGATAAACTAATATTACCTTAAACTGCTCTAGATCATCTTTGAGGCACAACTCCAGAACAACAGAAAGATCCAGCCTAAGCTGAAATTTTATGGGACATTCGTGAATAGCTGATACAGAATTCACAACTAACTCTACACTGAGCCTTTATCTACAGTGGGCTTCCTGCTTCCACTGATGATGTGAACATTAAATTACCACTGACTTCTAACAGAACCAAATCAAATACTATAATTATACACTTTGTGCTATCTGTACTGTACTGTATTATTATCTATAATTGATTATTCAACTCAGTAACTATTGTTCTTTAAAATGCTTTTGACACATTGTAGAAAAAGTACTATATAAAACAAAGTTGATGATCATAGAGATTTCGGACATTCTACCACATGTAACAATAAAGCTGGTGCAAAGCAGACTAGTTCCACTTACACAAAGTCACATCCAAATTTTTTGAGTTGGAGTTCCACACTGATAGCCTTCAGCTGAGAAACAGACCTCACTGTTCTGGATACTGTGCAAACATAGTAAGAGAAAAAAACCCTACTGCTAAAAAATTATCTACATAGACAAGAAAAACATTTAGCATGGGGAAAGAAAGGCAGAACAAGTGTAGAGCAGTGAGTTAACTTGCCAAAATAGTACAGCATCTTAAGTTACAAAATCACAGGCTAACTCGAGTTTCTGGAATCCCCATCTCAAGCCACAGTTACAGAGCCATTTCAGTCGAGTGTGAATCCACAGAATCACAGCCCAAGAAGGTCTGGATATTCTTGTCTGCCTGCTCCTGCCTCTGCTCTTGGGGTAACCCACTTGTGGTCATGTGGCAGTGTAGTGGACTGGACCGAACAGCAGATCTGGCTGAAAACTTATTATTTTCTTTTACTGGGCTAGTTTTTTCCGGTTTTGTCCTCAGCCCTCACAACATACAAATAGGACATTTTCAGGCTCTCTCTTAAAAAAAAAAGTCTTTAAACATCCAGTAGTGAAGCACTCAGATGATATTCTCAAAACAGGTCAACACTGTGGCCTAGCCCCATAGATTCCTATATATCAACCTGTTTTGCTAAGCACAGAAAATTGTTTTTATATTTCCCTTTTTTATATGCCAGTAAGATAAATAAGGGTTGGGTTTTTAAGCCATCTAAAACTAGTAGGCTTAGTTCCAAGTAGCCTCAGTATTTACAAGAATGCCAAAGTAATGTCTACATTATTTTCAGATTAAGAAAAGAACCCTGAGAAAAAAATTATTGTTGGAGTGTAACAAGTTTCCTAATCACAAAAATATTTATTTTTGTGTCTTCAGAGCACATACTATTGCTTCCCATAATTAACAAATGAGATTAAATGTTAACCAGTTTAAATCTGTCAAAATATTTTAATAAGGGGGGCAGATGTTCTGTTTTGTTAAGTATCACTATTTACTTTATGAGGTAATAATAACCTTACCTTTCCTCTGCAATAGTTAATAGTAAATGGTTAGAGCTTGCCAAAGAGCAAATAAATCATTACACTAAATACAGGTTGTCAGGCTAGTTTAGTACCTTGTACACTCCATTTTGCTTAGATAAATGGCTTAGAATGGGATTTACTGTCTGTGCTATTTTCTAGAAAGATTCTGGCTTTACTATTGTGTGTAGTTGCGTATCAGATGTTAGGGTACTATATCAATGTGTAGATTTTACACTGACAGGCTTACTTGTTTGGGTTGACTTCATAAATGTACAAATATGAGACAAGCTGCAGACCTCCCAGGAATGTCATTACAGAGAGTACTTTAGTAGAAAGACCGTGGCTTTCGTAAATAAATAAATACACCAGTGCAAAATTCAAGCAAGTTGAACAGTATAAAATAAAGGCTCTGAAACATTCCTTAGTGCTCTCTTTGATTTAACCATATTAATACCTTTCATATTCACTCTTCATCAAATTTGTAATTGTTCAGCTCCAATAAAATATAATAAAATATGCAACCAGGTTTTAAAACTATTGCTGAACACAGTAAGTGTACATTAGATGTCGTGCTTTTCTGAATAGCTGAGTGCATCTGGCCAACATGAGACACTCCCTCCTGAGAAGGCTCCTGTTGGGGTATTACACAATTCAAGCCCCATTAAAATCCACCTGTCAGCTAAGAGCTTATTTTTTCTATGATTCTATAGATAACAGCTCCTTTTTGCACAAATAAACATATTTGAAATTTTGTATGAAACAATATTTGCACAGAACTAGATTTATTCAAGATTCACTATTTCATTTTTTCCCACTTTAAAAGTCCTGCCATCCAACCACAGAAAAGCAATAATTTTGAAAATTATGCAAGGCTAACAGCTAATAATGGTTGAAGAAAAGAGATCACAAGTTCCATTGGCTGACATTTGTATAAACTATTTGCAGAACACTTGAGAAAAGCAACTCTGGTCATGGAAAGAAGGATGAGGTTGTGAGTGATCTGTGAACAAGGAAAAGGTCCAATAAATTGGCTCACTTATTCGCACTGAATAATTCAAACAGCTTGACTCAACACTAGACATACTCCTTACTCCTTTTAAAGGATTAAAATATTCATGGTTTCTTCTGTCAAATGCCATTACTGCTCTGTAATGTCAGGAGAAATGGTTATCTTCCCAAGGGCTGTAGGAGACTTGGATGTGGGTCATCAGCTCCAGTTGTGGAAGCTGCCTGGCAAACACTGCTTCTGCCAATGATCTCAGACTCATATTTGTGTGTCCCACATTGCACTAGTCCTAACAAAGGCAAGTTGAAACACTACATCCATCTTTAGCGCTCATGTTCTAGTGCCACATAAGCACTTTTGTGCTGCCCAAGAGCACTGTGTAATGAAAGCTCAGAAAGAAAGATATCTCCTTTCTACCTCAGTTGTGACAAGGTCACCTTAGAAAATATCGTTACCTCAATAAAAGAAGAAATTCCATTCACCAGCTCAAGAATAAACCTCCTTTTGCCCCTTTCCACAGCCAGGCATGCAAAGCTGAATGGGAGTGAGTGAAGACAAGGAAAGGGGGTTCCAATTCTTAAGTATTTTATGTCAGAAAACCCACAACAACAGGTTATACAGAAGCCACCAACTTCCTTAAAGCAGTCATTAGCATCTGTCCTGAAAATAAAAGTGTGGGGGACAAAGAGCTACTATTCGCAGCACATTCACAGACATCGGCTCTTAAAGATACTTAGAAGGAAACTTTTCTTTATCTGTGTCAACATTCCAGTCTACTTCAATTCATGTTTTGCAGGATGGACACACTTTACAAATTCTTTAAGAATTCTATGTGTATTTGGTAAATTCCTCTTTAAGACAATCCAACCTGTTCAGTTTTTCAGTAGATTTTTTTTTTTTCCGCTTTCTTTTAAAGACATCTTAATTAGTCTAATCCTGACTGGTCTCTTTCCAATGTTCCTGTTGGCACAGTAGGATTTCAATTAACATTCTGCTTTAGCACTGCAAATGCCCTTGCTCGATTTTTTTTTTTTTTAAATGTGCTATTTTGGATGCCATCTCTCTTCTCTTTTCTTCCTCAAAAATTGTTCAGCTTCTGAAAGGTTTGGAAGCAGAGGTTGTTCTGCCAATTTCTGCTTTCTGAGCTTATCAAGAGATAGCGCATCATTAATTTTTTTTTTTTTTTCCCACTCTAGGGTTATATTCCTTGTCTGCTCTGACCACATCACTCATCCCCCTTTCAATCCCTCCTGGTTTCACAACAGCAAGTTCATGATTCTTGTCCTCAACTTCAAGGCTCTTCAAAACTCCACCCTTCTTTATTCGTCTGTTCTTGTCTTTAATTGCATTTCTCTTTCTTTCACACACACATACACACACACACTTTCTTCTAATCCACCAACAATAACAATCTTCTCTGCTGTTTGTCAGCTCTCTCACACACAGCTCCACCCTGCCCCTCACACACGGAGTGCCCTCCCTGAACTGAGCTGTCAGGCGATTGTCCTTGCTTCTTTGAAATCTATGCTTAAAAATCCACCTCTACTGCAACGCCTAAAAGAAATCAACTAATTAATGACGGTTATGTTGAGGGGCAGATGGAATGGCTGACATTTACTTTACAGTAATAATAAAAAAATTTAAAAAACAAAACACAAACCCCCTTTTGTGCAAGTGCAAGTATCTTAATCTATGTTAGACTGCTCTTCCAAAGAGACAGCAATAAGGATGGAGCAGTGACTAGATCATGCAGGCTGTGCACATCATCCCTGACTGATTTTAGATCATGGGAAACTCTCTTTTTTCCTACTCTTCACATGCTTTGCATGTTTAAACTATAAACTCTGCACGATAGCATCTGTGGATATGTCTACTCTGCATACCATGTAGTAACTGATAACCTTTAAGTGAGAGGATAGTCAAAACAGCATGGAGCTAATTTACTGAGAAAGTATTCTGTATTATGCAATATGTATCCACAGTAATTAACACAATGACAAAATTATCTTAATTGAATTATCTTAGAAGTGCATAGCATAAACAAAAATAACAATACTGAGCTAAGTACCTTGCTACTACTGCAATGTTAAGTAATAAAAATATAATATAACCGGACTTCTGCTTAACCTGCAAAAAGCCAACTGTTCAAACATGTGGGCCTGACTTCAAAGACACTACTACAGGAAAGTATCCACTTATGTCCACTGTATTTATAGTTGTTCACAGGCAAACAAAATCCTACTGTGGATCTCAGTCTGTAAATTTCAGTTCCAATCCAGACTTCTGTAAAATTCTTCTACTTTAACATGACTGAAAACCTCATCTATTAGGCTAGAAAGCAGAGAGAGACACATCTGTCGCTAACCACTTCTTTGCATTGCTCTTGGCTACAGAAATTGGCACACCTTAACCACATGAGCCCAATAAACCAATCAGACCTTTCTGTGCTTACTCATCTTCTCTGGAAAACTAGCTTACGTTCCTGGTACATCAGTTTTCAATCACTAAAAAGAGTGTAAAATATCTACTGGTGGACAAATTTGTTGCAAAACTTAAATATTTAGAGAACGACAGATGAAGAACAGTGGTAAACCAGGACTGCTGCCACAGTAAAACTGCTTCAAACTGGGACAGTTAATCCAGATAGTAATCTGCAGCAGGTGGATGAAAGTTTTCAGCCCTTCCAAAAGATGTGGCTAAGTAGAAAGTGACTAATAAGAAAAGGTTCATTTCCACTCCTTTTATAGTAGCTGTATAGTGCTTATTCTTTGTGACTTTGTATTACATTCCTCTGCTTCTAAAACCCACTAAAAAACTTGAAAATAAATTATAAAACAAGAAAACCCAACACAAACCCAAAAATCTACAGCAATATTTCTCCTACATTAAATCCAAATATATTTTTCACTCTACAGTCCAATCTGAGAGCAATGTTGATTATACTCTCCATTGGCACTGAACACTGCTATGAATTTCCAAGATTTCACAAGAGATCATGTACAACCATACAGAGACTGAACAACAACATCACCTGAGGAGCCCAAATGATCATCCTATCCCATTTCCACACAGTGCAACCCTATTATAATCATTCATAGATGACCACTTCATGGCTGCACCAGGAGTTTCCTTTCCAAGGTAGGCCCAATAAGAATGAACATGCAGCCTGGGTGTCACCTGCTATTTAACACCTTCTCATGAGTCTTTATGCTCAGGAGCCTCACCCATAGGTTCTGGGATGAAATGGAATACTGCACGAGACACCCAAGCAAGTCTGCCAGGGTGGAGGAGGAAGCTAATTGAAAGAAAGCTTGCTTTATACAAGAATCAAATGAACATAATTTCGGCCAAACAGCTCAGATTGTGCAATATGTCAAAGTCACAATTAATTTAGAATCATCACCCTGTAATACTACTGGGTTATTAGTTCTACCTATCAGGGAAATACAAATGTTCTATTACTTTCAGCTTCAGAAAACAACATATAAAATGAGGTGTTTACCCACTTATATTCTGAGCGTGCAAACCTATACATGCTTTTTTTTCTTCTTTTCTTTTTTTAATTAAATTGGTGGTTCTAGGAGGTAGGGGAGGAACACATAGCTGGTAATGGTAAAGAAAAGAAGTGTGTGGGATCTTCTTTTGAGTATAATTCTTCAGTACATTAAATGAGACGAACAAAAGAGAAATTAAACATAATACTGTGCCATGGTACTGTGACATAAGTGTCAACTTAGAATTTCAAATACAATTATAAGAGTCTTCTAATAATTATATAGGTGGCAAACAAGGCTTTAGGGCAAACATATGTGGCAAAAAATTACTAATGGCATTCTACAGAAAATCAGCTAAGCCTGACCCCTCCTATGCATCATATTGTGGTGAGGTCAACTTGGTGGAAAGGTTAAGAGCAGTTAAACACTGACCCATCCCTCCCCAGTCTTTTCCATATTCATAGGAAACTATCATCCATATTCATGCAACAAGATAAGTACCTTCAACATACAGAGGTTAAAAAAAAAAAAAGATTTTACTTCTTTACAATCTTATTCAGTGCCATGACACTAATTCCCGGAGCATGGATCAGGACATAAATTAGTGTGTCTGTAAGGGTGGGCAAGATGGGTGAGCAGAAAACATAGAGCAGCCTCTGGGTGACACTTAAATATTTAAAATATACATTCTGTAATCCTGAAATTGTAACAAGACACAAGAAAACACAATTCTTGTACATGGGTAGAACACAATGATTTCAGGATATATGATACATGCAAGTGTCTGCTTCACACAGATCCAGTTGCAACCTGTAATCAGATGGATATCTGGAACCTGAACGTCTAGCCCTAGCAGGTAAGTGGCACAAGAGGCCCAAGCCTAATTTATGAAATCTTAGGCCGGTATCCTCAAAAACAACAATACAGACAAAATGCACAGACATCCTATTGCCACTGCAATACCAGGACCACTGCTAGTAGACCCTTTTTTTTTTTTTTTTTGGCAGAGAGCTGTCTAGTAAAATCATAATGTGCTATGTACCTCTTCTTTTGTGGTTTTAGTGCACAGCACTGAATGCACTTGGAAAGGAAAAGAGCTCAGAAATACGCAGTCGTTTTGTAGAACTTAACCTCAATGCACCTCGTTTTGTCTTTCCTGTGAAATAACTTTCCAAACATGACTTCCCCTTCAGTTTCTCCTTTCTTTCTCTTCCTTAGTTTCTAACTATTAAAAAAAAAAAAAAATTAACTTTATATTGAGTTGATATTCCTTTGTTATAAGTGGGTTTTGGTTTTTTTTTTTAACCTAAATGTGACAATCTGAGTTGACATTAAAGCAGCCACGCCACCCCTTTTCGCAGGTGAAAAACATATCCAATGAGCTGCTCTTCCCTGCAGACAGAACTTCTTTCCCTGCCTGCTGAAGTAATGAGGTTCACTAGAAGAATATATTTATACAGTAAATACCAGCTTCCCTCCCTGCCCATTTTTTACCAGGAAAAAGTCACCATCTTTCTTTCCATTCCTACAGAAGCATCAACTCCTTCAGTGCATTTCAATAGGAAAATGGCTCAATTTTTCTTGCCACTCCACTCATCATTAGTAACATAATGCTGGCAAATCAGTAAGGCAGGCTAGATGGCTAAACTAATAGCTTTATATTGTTTTTACTGGGTATAGATTTATACAACACTTTTGCAGACATCAATTTACACTACTGATTTTTAAAAGCAGATTGTGTCTTCCAGGGTTTACTCAAAGAAGCCCAGATGACTGTGCTGAGACTTTGCTGAGGCGAAGTTGTGGAAACTTGTGCATATCCAGAGTATGGAGTGCTATCTCAACCTCAAGTGATTAAAAAAAATAAATAAAAGAAAATGGGAGGGAGCAGGTGACAGAGGACTGGGAAGTGGCAGGCAAAACCTGCAGGCAGCAGTGGAGGTTTGACCGGCTGCCTGCACCACAAACACAGCAGCTGTGAGCAGCCAGGCTGCTCCCAGAAGATCACCAGGGCGCCTGGGGAGAGGGCCCACACCCTTGCTGAGCCACTCTCTCCCTCTGAACATCAACAAGCTAAGAAAAAAGGTTTACACTTGGGGAGGGAAGGGGGGTTGCTCTGAAACACCAGTCGAGCGATGTGGGGTTTCCAGATAGTTTGTGGAGAAAGGGGCCATACCACCTCCCCCATACCGCAACATGGCAAGCTGGGGCATGCGCCCTGACTTCCCTCCTGCACGGGAGCCAGCCCCATGGGCAGCAGAAGACATGGGGTGATCTGCAGTGCTGACAGGGGTGGAGGGGCCCACTGCCATCAGAGCCGAGACACAGCTCTGCTACCCACACCTGGTGCCACACAGTTGCGAGGAGACAGCCATGGCCACGGCCAAGCTTCAGGGGAGACTGTGGGGAGAGGGTGGAGAGAGGCACCCACCAGCAAGAAGGTCATAAACTGTCTCTGAAGATTTAAAGGTTTCATTAACAACTCCACACTTGTTTGCAATATACAACTAGTCTCAGGGTCTCCTCTAATTCCTGATCATTGGTGTTACAATAATACTGTGCTAGCCTTTGCTGCCATTGTAGCAGCCTTTCAATTTTTAACCTTATATTCCTTTCTGTTTTGAAGGATAAGGAGTTTTTCGCCTTCTACATTTATGTCAAACAAAGCAAAGCTGTGTCTATATTAGTCGATTTCTGTTCCTAAGGTGCTTTAAATGATCCCATGTTCCCCTCCAAAGCTGCATTGTCTAAGTACCTTGCTGTCTTTGATGTATTTTATCTTTGTGACACCCTTCTGAAGTGAGGAAGCCATCTCATCCCAGCCAGGTGGGAGCTGTGGGGCAGAGGGGCAGCAGAGCCCAGGTCCCTCAGACCCAAGGTGCCCCTTCACGGACTGCATTTGGTAGACCCAGCCCCTCAGCCCAACCAGTCTGACCTGATGGCAGGAGAGTTTCTTCCCAGCTTTGGACTGGGATGGTTTGCACCTGAAGCAAATGTGATTCCCGAGTATGCTGCAGAGACCAGGCTGTGTGTGGATAAGACAATGACAGCCAAAACTCAACAAGTAAAGCCCAGAAGAGTTCTGGAGCTCCCCAATTTGCATTATGACTTTTACACTTTTCTCATCTTAGTTCTTTAAAAGACAGGTAAAACAGAGAAAAAGAGTAATATTTGTTATTATGTAGTACATTTTCTAATACACCACTTGATTTTGCATGAGCTGCTGAGGAGTTTCGTAAAAAGCACTGAGAAAGTTTATAAATATGTAAATAAATATTTACTTCCCTTGAGAAACATTTTTTTGTCACTAACTGCTGCAAAGGGAGTTTATTATTGATGAAATCAACTGTCCTGGATGTTCTAAATTAGCAGGCACACACAAAAAGATCCTAATTCTGAATTGTTACACAAAGGAAATTATCAGTCTTTTAAAACTTCATAGATTTCTTTTGATGGCTGAGAAAAAAAAAATAAAATCTCTAAATAATTTGATTTCATCTTTGATTCTCTACCAAGATTTTTTTTTTGCATGTTTGTTAGCACTAAAGCTGCACTGTGAAGTGGATCACTGATTGCAGAATTAGCTGATGATACTGCAACTAATAAAAACTCTAGAAGAAAATAATTTGGAAAGAAATGTGGCTTTTAAAATCCAGGGACCATTCGTAACTAAATACTTATTTGAGAACATACTACCCAGAGTTGTCTTTAGACAGCCAAAATAAAGAGTAATGGTAGAAGGCACACCATAACAAGAACAGACTACCAAGCATGACAGTTTAGGGTATTTTTCTATATGGTATGTTGAAATTCCATGTGGAGGTATCCAAGACAGTTGGTCACTAACAGCAGTACAGTTATGTTACACCATGTTACCCTCTAGAGACTAATTTACTCTATATTTTTAGCAGGACTTAATCTTCGCATGCAAAGCACCATTCTGTCCCAGATCACTCATGCCTAGCTCCTGTGTGGTTGTATCCTCAATATACTGACTGTCCAGATTCATAATTACTTCTAAAAATCACAGACTGCTAAAACTCAAACATACTTTATATGCATAATTTTTACCTCTCTGTCACCTGAATAGAGTATTTGACCCTTACATTTCTGACTCTACAGACCTTGTGGCCTCCTCTAGAGAGATCGAATAGACATGTAACAGCAATGTCAGTGAATACAAGGTTTGCTTGTGCAGTGAGGAGAACATACCTGGAAAGAAGCATCATAAAAGATAATGGGAATATTATATGCAGCAGAGGAAAACAGCAGCTCTCCAGACTGGGTCCTAGAACTTCTGCCCATTTTGCAGATCAGAAGTTAGTGGTTGGAAGCCCTTCAACAAATATTGTATAGTTTAAATGTCTTTAAGAGAATCAGTCTGCAGAATTCCACAAGTCTATAAGAAACTTATGCAAAGAAAAAATCTAGCACATTTTGTTCTTTCTTGGCAAAAGAATGGGGAAAGTCCTGTCATCAGCCTGGGCTATGCAGTGTGGAAAAGCTAGGTAGACATGCTGAGAGTATAGCAGTGGTTTAGGTTAAAATATATATTACTGCCTTGGATTACACGTTTTTCTGTGTTTATTTTCTGTTTCCATTTGTCAACGTATCTATAGCAAATTCTTTGTGGCTTTGGAACATTTTAAGGGAGCCGTTCTTCATCCCACTAGTCTACAGAACTGCTTCAGTTCTTTGACAATGAGAATTACAGAGCCTTTTACTCAAGTAAATCAGGCACTTCAGGATTCATGTAGATTTAATGCTTCTTGGAGAAGCTGTACTACATAGGGTTGCTTGCCCTAGGATTTTGAGGGCCTTCAATAAAGCCTCTCTTGGATATTATTATGCTAAATAATCTTTATGTTTGTCCCTGAAACTTCCAGTTTTCCACTTCATGCCCAAAGTTCAGTTCAAGATGCAAGGTTATAACCTTGTTTGTTACCTTTTCTCCCAGCTTATCAGTGGCTGGGGAGGGGGGGGGGGTGGGGGTGGGGGGTTGGGGTGCAGCTCTTTTTCTTCTTGCTCTACTGTTCATCATGGCTGAAGAGAAAGGAAGTTTTGGCAATGTGCCCCTTTGCCCATAGTAGGGAATTTATCATCAAATGTAGATCCTGACCTTGGTGGATATCCCAGCTTCCACGGACATCACAGTCTACTGAAAGAGCACTCCTGCCAGGGAAGACGAGGGCTTTTGTCTTCTGAGTCAATGAGGCCTGAACAACAGCTCTGAAGTCTGTGTGTGCCCTGATCTCCCTCCACTTTGCCTTTTATTCTGTAACTCTTTAGTCCTGTAAGTAACAAAGCTCAGGCTGATTTTTACCTAAATCTGGTTTGTGCTTTTTTTGGGAGTACATTTTTAAAAAGTCTCTCCACCCCCATCTCTTGTAATCAATAGAACGGAATCAATATTTAAGGGTCAAGACCTTTTCTTTTTCCTGTGGCTAAGCTTTTTCCAGCCTTGCATTTTAAATAAAACCTGTATTCCCAGCCATCTGTAAAAAGGATAGGAAAAAAGCCAGCTGATTAGTGTCTCTCTTTTAGGTCTTAGGGTAATGGCTGCTTTTACCTTTCTAGTTTAATTCAGCACATTTACAAAGCATTAAATCTGTCAGTACGGCATTAACTTCTATCATGTGCATATTAATAGGAATAATAATCAAAACATCGAGTGAGTTTGAGTGTTAAAACTGGTAATATTTTCTTTAAGTGCTAGTATACATTTGGCTTGGAAGGTGCTCAATATTGCAAAGGATTTTTAAACTAAGATTTATCTCCTATCTATATAGAAATGTTTTGCGGTAAACCTGCTCATTTGTACCCCAAAGGGCATGACTTTGTCATCATGCTGATGTTTTCATGGAACACATTTGTAAACCAAAATTTCTAACTTTTGTTGCCTCCATTAAGAAGAATGTTGATTAAGTGGAATCAGCATGTAAGAAAATATTTAGCAGCTGTTCTCTTATTGCAAAATCGTAAATATATGGAAAAATAATCACACAGATATTTTATGCCAATTAGCAAATACTTCTTTTAATTAAAGCATTTGAACATTACGCATCGTCTTAATATTACTGAAATTCAAATAAAATGTAAGGATGGTGAAATTAGAGTGAAAACATCTTCATCAATATATTAGAAAGGTTTTGTTAACAAGCCAGCTGAATGGGTTCAGAGGGATTCCTGTTTTGTATGATTTTAAAAATTTTCCCTCTATACATTTTATATCATTACAGTGCTCTCATTAAAAAAAGAAAGAAAAAAAAAGAAACTGCTTTCCCTTTAAACAGCACAAAGGATGGGAAAAACTACTGCATTACTACAAATTATTTGCAGCTTTGGTGTTGCCAACATATAACTGTTGTAAATCAATGATATATTTTGAAACATCCTAAATCAGTTTTTACAAATCAGCACTCTTAGTAACAGCTTTCAAAGAATAAAAGAATACAGCCATAGGAATTCATATTTATGGCTGAGGGTAAGTACGAATTAAATGTATCTGTTTCACTTATGTTGTAAAGTACTATTATTCAGTGGTCCAAAATATTATCAATTTATCTGTATTCATTTTTTATTAGGAAAGACGTGCACAACCATGCAGGTTTCAATGATGTAGATAATAATAATCAGGGAAAGAAATACTCCCTGGTGAGGATGAAAGGAACACATGCTACCTTCTCAGAGACTCCGTACTGTATCTTTAGGAAAAACAGTGTACATGAAGAACATTGTCCTGGAACACACTAAAGGAGTTGACTGGCTTTGTCGACTGCAGAGTAAAAGCATTTGCTATAGCCTCTGCTCATATCTAATAATTTTTGCCTTGCACACACCACCTACACACCTAACACTTCACTGACAACTCTTTGCCTTTCCCCACTACCCCCCAAACACAATGGAAAGTTAATTGAATGTTTTGTGCTTTAGCAATATCAAAGAAATGAAAAGAATGTAGTTTTCAACTGTATTTCAATAATAAGTGCATTAATTTTTACCTTTTAACTGACACTTGTACTAATTTCCTTAAATGCTCTTTTTTACTCTTTTTTGATCTGTCTGGCTTTGTCGGGTCTGATGATAAGGGCTTACTTCAAATGCAAAAAGATTAGCTCTCTTTCCTTTAATAGCACAATTATAGCTTGTGTGATGTCTAAATCATGAAAGATATCAGGGACAGACTTCTAAAGTCGCATCAGTTTATTACAAAAGTGGTAGTAATCATTTTAATATCAAAATTACTCTAATTTCCTAGTGGCATTTAGGAAGTGTTGGGCACACATACACACAAAGATTAGTAGCCATTTACTTCTAATTTGACTTAAATAATTGTTATAAATAAAACAATGAAATTAAAAGGCTCTGTGTTACATTTTCACCTCTACCCAAGATGTTATTCAGGCACTAAAAGAATATTGCCACATCAAAGCAAGAAACAAGAGTTCCAATTCAACATTTTTAGGTATGCCAGAATCTACATCTCATTTTTGGATTTAGTTCAACATGGGACTTAGCACTAAATACTAAAGAATAAATGTGCCTTCCTTAAAGATATGTAATATGTTTAATCCCATCAATGCTTAGTCTACTTTTTAAATCCTGGATTTAATATACTTTACCACGAGAGGGCAAGATTAAGATACCCTTTCTCATACTGGATCTCACCTGCCCCCTCAAGTATTACCATTAGTTTTATTACGACAGCAAGAAGAGTCCCTGTTCAAGATGAGGGCCTGCAAGTGATTAAGTGGAATACAAATCTAAAGGGAGAAGGAAGATTTAGCTTACACTCCAAACTGACTTTGATTCACATGCATTCATGGAATGGCCACTGATGAACAAGATAAAAAGGGATATCAGATCTTGGACAAGGTAGCAGCTATCTTCCTCAAGAATATTCCCTAAAAAGACTACATTTCTCCTGCATTAGAGATAAACAATAATAATGCCCCAAAGCATATACAGAATATGTAAGTGGCAGGTGAAAGTGGAAAACTGTTGCAGTGATCTTTTTCAAATATTTTAGGATGTTGTGGCTATTAAACAGTAGTTTTTAATGAGAATTTGATAGTTAAATCCAGGAGTGAAAATCCAAATTGCTCTGGGAAGAGAGAGTACTAGCTCTGATAAATTTTAAGTTCGTAACAGATAAGTGGAACGGTTTGACCCATTGTCAGTCTATTTTAAGATGAACATTTGTTAAATTCTAATGAAAAAATGTAGCACTTAAACTTTGGCAGAAGAACAATTAGTTTTTTTCCCTGAATTGAATAAAATCACATGGCACCGATTCTTACTTTAACTACAAGCAATAAATATGAGCTGCAACAGACTAACAGCTATTGGCCATATCTACATGGATATGTCATACAAGCAAAGTTCACTTCAATTTCAAGCACACAAAATTTATGTCTACACCATATAGCTTATCATGCATTAAGCCTGTTCATGCAAGAGACGATTTTCTAGTGTTAAGAACAACTTGCACCTTTTTGACGTGCAGGGCTATAATCAGCCCAGTCAATCAATGCTGTCTGCACCAAGAGGCAAGAAAAAGACTGAGCAGCTATTACACACCATCAGCTAACTCCTAACCACTTCAGGCAATTCAGCCTGAGAACTTTTAACTCAATTTACATTAAAACATATCCTTCCTGCCTGTTATGTGCTACATGTATTAGGATTATTTGTTTGTTTTGCATTTTCAGAGATTGCTAGTGAAGCACGGTGATTGGGGAAACACTGTGCCTCCAGCAGGCACTTGAGAAAGTTTATAGGGCAAACAAGCTCCCAGATTCCCTAGTCACAGTCAGTAGATTTACATGTTACTGTAATGAGAATGAACAATAAGCTGTCATTCATCAGCAGATGCTATATGGGTCTGTCCATGGAGAGAAGATTTTGGAAGTGGATAATCTTTGCATTCTTCGGCTCTGCTTTGAATATGTCAACTTAGAGAAAAATAACAGACAAAGACAGGCAGACCAAAAAGAAACAGCAGAGGTCTGGAAAACCTCTGGAAGCAAAGCTGATAGTTAGTGTCATTTATAAGATTGAGCAAAGTAAGTGAGGAGTGGGTTGTCTGCACAAGTTTCACTTCTGTGACTGACTTTTGCACGAACCCAAGATAATTAGAGGATGCACCAGCTCAGGACTCTTAACACTGACACAGCACATTGTGGAATGCATAATGTGAGTTCTTGTCTTGATTGCTGGCCCACTACCTTATAAACAAAAGGCATAAGCTCCTAGATTCAAATTTTAAGCTAACTGGACACATAAAACATCATATGGCACTTTGTCAGGCTTGGAGGTGGGCAAGCTGTCCAGGTGGAGCTAGCTAGAATGTTGCTGGCAAAAGTGCATTTTTCCTCCCCAGTACAGTTCTCAGAATCATCCAGTGGTTATCATCATATATATGCCCATTCCAGCAAAACAGAGCAGGCAAAGGATAGTTATAAGAATATTAATAGAAATGGTCTCTTTTTAATAACCGAGACGTGGATGCTTGAGAATAACGAGATGAATGTTTTATGATATTTATTTGAATTTCATTTTATCTTCTAAATACATTTAAATTCTATATTACTTACCATTTAAAAATGATGAATAGGGGAAAGTTTTGTCTTTACAGGGCTAGCAAAAAATAATAGCAATTAACAAAATATTTTCCTTTCATTTTAAGAATTCATTAGTGTAGATGGAAAATAAAATTTTATTTTATCCAGCAGCAAGATCAAACTTTTAAATTGTCCTATTTAATAAACTAAATAGAAAATGAAGATAAATTTTGTTACAGAGTTTCCAGAACAGAAATTTTAAAGGAGAAGCCAGAGCATAAATGAGTCCCAAGATGAGAACTTTTGACGGGAGCATAATCAGCTCTTAATAAAATCCCTTGCACTGATTTATGGTAATTATGATGAAGTATATGGCCAGAAGTCTCTTTTAGCTTTATTATGCCCATGCTTAGTCCTATATACTTCTGCCATTAGGATCCAGCCTGCTTTTCCCTCTCTTGCCAAGCTTATTGAATTTCTATCTGTCTACATCATCTACAATTTCCTGCTGAATTAATTTCTTGTAGCCTACTTCTTGAACCTATTCAAGCAGATTTTCAGTCTGTACTCCACTGAAATCGCTCTTAAAGGTTTTTCTATTATTCTCCTAGTCAAGTTTCAGGGTGTGAATTTTCTTACATCTCCCTGGGACATCTCAAGAGCTTTTCACAAAACTGGCCATCCTTTCTCTATGAAATTTTGTCCTCATCAGGTTTTGTTATTCCAAATTCTCTTTCTGTTCTTTTATCTCTCTAAACAATGCCTTCGATGTCTCACTCAGTGCACACTCCTCATGTCTCTCCACTACTGTGTGGTGTGATCTCCCACCCATATCTAATAGAGAAGGTAACATAGAGCCTTTTGTAACTAACATCTTTTCCACAATGTGATATATATGAATAAATAGGTATTTACACTGTATTAGCTATGAAGACAGGAAGAAATCAAAGCTATGGTAGATAAAGATTTCATAGCTGCTTTAAAAGAAAAAAAAAAAAAAAGTGATAACTATTTGAATGAGCAAGTGAAAAAAGGTATGCATGAGGCTAAATTATCCCCCTTCTAAGCTTCATAAATTCACACCTGTGAGCTCCCAGAGGGAGATAATGCAACCTTAATTGTGTCTTGTTGAACCTGGCCATTTAGATGGCTAACCCTTTTCTAACATGGTCTTTTTTTATATTAATAACTGTTCCAAATGATGCCTTTTCCTATCAGAGTGACATTCTGTCAGCAGTTTGGGCCTGATGAAAAAAAAAAAAAAACAACCACGAGGCAGTGAAGCAAAGCAGTCTTGGCAAAATGAAGAACATGATGTTTGGCAGGATCCATTGTTAAAGTCTTATAAACATCTTCAAAGAGTATTTTTCATTTCTTTTTAAGTCAAATGCTGCATGTGGCAGGTGCACCCACTCTGATAAAGACCAAAACTCCTCAACCACTGAAAGGAAGGAGTTAAAACACTTTAGGATAGGGTGCTGGGCCATCTTGTCTAGAACATGATTTTGCCAAGAAAGGTTGGACCAGGTGGTCCTTGAGGTCCATTCCAAATTTATATTCTATGATTCTGTGAAAAATAGAAGCCACAGTTTGGTTGTTGAGCCACCCAGACACATGGTGACTGTGGTCACATACACACCTTGCTCGAGGGTTACAAAAGGCAAAGGCCCTTCAGTTGACAGACAAGGCCCTCAACCAATGAAATTATTTCAAGAGAAGTTTCTAGACTGCTGACCATATATGATCACAGATCGTATTGAACTATAGTATAAACCAAGTCCTGTTGGAGGGTAAATTAAGCCAGTCCTCCTCAGAGCAGCAGATCTGCAGTCAGGGATTATCCCCTTGGATTAGGATGTTGCCCAAGGTAAATCCTGGAGGTTGAGAGCCCTCATGTTATCAGGTGAGTTATTGTGCATTTTGGGTCATCATCCCTAAAGTTTAAGTCAGCTGTGTAGCATTAGTTCCGTTTGACAGATATCTGAACCTGTCTAATGTTCATTGGAGTGCTAAACAATTTTGATTAGAATAAATCTCATTTTGAGCACCTGCCCTGTCTATTCTGAGAGACTCTGCGACAAATGCTAAAAGCAAACCTTTCCATTCAGGCTCTATTTGGTAATGGGGCAGAAGAGTCATCTATTGTAAAATGACATTACTTTTCCAAAAAGAGGTGTCAGAATGTTCAGTCAGTATGATCTGACTTTCTAGACATTCCTGGTAGTTTTGCAAAAGGGTTGCTCTTCTTTTGGATAGCTTGCATTCTCTTTCTGTGTGGCGTTCTCTAAAAAGTTTGCCATTGGTGGAGTCAGGTTTTTTTTCTTAACTATGCAGGTAGTGTGGAAATAAGGTAGTTCACACAATGGGCCGAGTCCTGGTCTTATCACTTATATGTTTTATATATAAATACAACTTACCTTTTCTTTTTTTTTAAGTTTTTAGGGTGGTTTTGTCAATTTTGGATCAAAACAGCTTCTACACCAGATAAAAATAGATGAGACTCAATCACACAGCAATGACACTGACTTTAGTCATATTAAATGCAAGAAGAGGAGGTCAATTTTTTTTAATTGCAAGTGGCTAATTCACTGATTGCTAAAAACTATTCATGAATAATTTATATCTCAAATATTAAACTATGTATGGGATGAGTTACTGAGGAGAGTAAGGACCCATAAACCTGCAGCTCTTCCTCTCCATAAAATCTGTGCTAAGCTTTGACCTGTGTAACATCTGCTTCTCAGTTGTTTTAATGATTGATCTTAAAGCATGTAAATAGCTAAATGATTTATAAAAAGTTATTAGAGAAAACTTTTTAGCAATTTTAAGAAGAAACCATGATGTACAAAAGTAAATACAAAGAAAAGAAATATCTTATAGGCCAAAATTGGAGCCTGCCATTGATCAATGATTCACTTGGAGATCGTGATGATTTTGCCTCTCCAATCTGGTCTACTTACAGCTTTTTTTTTGCTTTTTTTTTTTTTTATATGACCATAATATAGTATATATGTACACACAGTGTAAATATATGTATATATATATATACTCACACTAAAACATACTTACACACGTGTACGTATGTATATTTGCTCCTTACTATTTACAATTGTCTGGAGCTGCAGGAATGATTCAGCCCAGTTTGAAACAAGGCATTCCAGCAGGAAAAGACAGAGAACCCAAAGGTCCAGGAGATGGACTTCATAAAGAGATTCTTCATCTTAACAATGAATATAAGCACAATGCTCAATTCAATTTTTTTCTGCCAAGCACATCACAAACGTTTTCGTACCTTACCACATGCTCAGAAGCCACAATACATGAGTCTTAACAGTTCCATTTTACAGCCAAGAAATTAAGGCACAGTGAAGTGAATATCAACACTTTATAAACAAAGGCACCCAGTTTGAGACATATGAGGTCTGGATGATGAAGGCCTGAGAACTACAAAATTACTTTAAAATGAAACTGCAGATCATCAGCTTCTGAAGGCCTAGCACATAAGCTCTCCTCAAATTTACCAAGCAAGAGCACTAAGATTTTTTTTAAAGTGTCAGCCTAACTGGACATCAGAGTTGTGTCTTACTGACATCTAAGCCTTGTTTTCATTCCCTATGTAGGTCTTTGGGCAAAATTGTATCCTGAGGGCAAACGTTGCCCAGAGGTGAAAAATGATCCACACCACAGGCCCCGCTTCTGTCCTCTGAGGCACAGGGCAGGTGTGGAGGACACCGCTGTGGCAGACAAGCCAAGGACACTCCCCAGACCATGGGAACTGCACCCAGTGGGGGATGTACTCCAACCCGGGCACTGGCAAATGCTAGTCCTTGCCACCCCAGCAGTGCAAGCTGTGGGTCTCTTGTCTGGCTTCCTGCAGAACTCCTGCTTCATGCATAGTGTAACACCTGGGACACTGGCTCGGACTGATCTAAGGGGAAGAGTGCCACCTACTGAACCACCAACACGAGCTATCATCAGTTCCTGCAGCTCAGGAGAATGCTGCTCCATGAAGAGCCAGGACACAGTCTCAAGCAAATTGTTTGCCACAAATTTGAGCAAGAAAACAAATGTACACAATCAGATTGGAACGAAATATAAGAAAATAGGGCTGGATCATAAAGCAGATGTTGCTAAGTGTTACCAGGCAATGCCAGTACATGCCTGTGACTGTCATGCGTATGTCAGTGTACAAGAAAATAATGTGTCTATTAAAGATACTGAATTATGATATTCACTCGGCTAGAGAAAGACTAGACTGAGCTTTTCTCTCAACCATTTACCAGTAGGGTTGCTGAAGCCCATCAGAGAAGAGGACAGAGTGCTGAATCATGTGAAAGAAAAATGCAGAGCTTAACCAGATCCTGTTTAAAAATACTTTTCTTTCCAGTACCTTTATGGATGCTTTTGTTTTAATCTTGGGATCCATCAGTCTGTCTACACAATTTCATAACTATTATGCAGCTGCTTAGCTTGCACTGCTGAAATACTTCCATAGTTCACTCAGTGTGTCCTGTTTTATTTACAACCACCATCAAAATCACCTGAAACTGACATTTTTCATGCAGAATCCATTATGTGGCAGAGTGCCATGTTTACATCAACATCTAAAAATATATACAAGACTTAGCTGGAAAACCCGTCTAGCTTACTTTTTAGTCCTGCTCATTTTCTGAAGTAACATGGAATTTAGATCTTTAGCAATATTTCAACCTCAAACATTTTCAAAAGACACTATTAAAAAAAAAATAAAACCAGAATTGAAATGGTTAAACACTTTATTATTCACATTGCATTCATAGTAAATTGTGTAATAGTTTTCATGTCTTAATTACTTAAATTTTATATTGAGCTATAGTGATATTATCTCTCTTTTTGTCTCCACACAATTGTATTTTATAATAGCTTTTATTAGGGCCTACATGAATGGAATTTAAAATGAACACATCATTTCTGTTACTTCTGCAGTTGAGAAAAGAGAGCGCTTTTCTGATATTTGGCATGAAAAGTGATTTCCTTTGTGTTTTATGACATATAGCAAATTGTATTAGTTAGGGACATATTTTGAGCAGTAAAGTAAGAGGAGTACAGAGCAATTCTATCACTTTTAGTAACCCCACCTCAGTCTGAAAGTGGGTGCAATGCCCAGAATGTAATGAAGGAACATTTCCCCTAGAAAGCTTGATCTTATTCTCATTGAAATAGAAGGCAAGACTTCCACTGGCTTCCACAAGAGAAAGAGTAGTGTAGCAGATACATAAGCTAATGGTGTGTTTATACAATCTGCCTGCCTACCTACCTTTGAAAGTGAGGTCAGCTCCCCTACCTCACAAACTCCCGCTGCTCTGCCAACAGTGCCTACCTTGATACCATCACAAATGCCTCCACAGTTTCATGTTGCTCCTTGCATTTGGGATACCTCCTTGAAACCTAGCTGCTAAGCCATTTCCTTCACCTTTATGAAATCCCTCCTAAAGTCTCCCTTCTGCCAGCACACCTACACTCAATCTGTGTGTAGGATGTGTAAATAAATTTAAATAAACATTTGTTTTCAATTGTTAACAGAACTAGCAAGGCATGCACATCCAGGGCTTAGATACACAAACAAGATACCACAAGGTAACAAGTTTCTGCTGAGCTGCAAGAACTGCCAAGATGCACGCTGTTCCCCCACAGCAAATGCAAGGTGAGTCAAGTCAGCCTCGCACACCTGCATGGTGGGCTAAGCCCACTCACTCCAACTACCATGCACTTGCTGGAGGCTAAGAGGGCACACATGGGCAGCTACCACACATCAGCTACTACTTGGTGACCCTTCTGTGTACTTGTTCATCCAAACTTATTATTACTACACTACCATTTCTCACAGGTAGTTTTAGAATTGTAATATAATAATTTAAAATGTGTGGATAAACACATACTATGAAATCAAGGAAGCAGGAAGGGTGAGGGAGGATGACTTAAATCTATTAGGTCTATTAAAAGAACCAAACCTGTAGACAGATAGGCTTGTGCTTATTCTTTCATTATAATTCAGTAACTGATATTTATAAAACATTTTTACAAAAATGTTAGTGACTACTGAACATAATGACAAACATTGCTTAATGTTCTTAGGCCAACAGGAGATGTCAGCAAGAATGGAGAGTAGGCAAAGAGCATCATTCCAAAGCATTGATGAAAAATGAACCAAAACCTGAAATTAACTCAGCTCTTTGCAAATGTATGCTCATGACCCTGAGTCTCCACATTCAAATGGTGGGCTAGATTCTGCCTTCAGTTATCATGACAGTAACCAAAGGAAGAATTTGGCTTTTAACTTCTTTTCCCAATGCCAAAAGTTGTTGAAATGTCACTTTATTATACACTTCAGCACTCTGTACAGCTGCCAGAATTTGCCTAGCCGTTCCATTCAGTCTTTCTCTTGCTAAACTGCCTTCAGTGCTGATCTCCAAGAACAGTTGCTTATTCTGAGCATTTTTTATTCTGAAATTGATTTCTTCTTTTTTTTTTTTTTTTTCTTTTTTTTTATTAACATGTCCGCACTGTTACTAAACATAAAGGGTTTCTCAAGGAACCAATTTTACCACATTTGTTTGGGTGTTACATGGATGTTCAGAATAGAAATCAAGAGTACAAAAATAGATTTTCTTGATTTATGAGACATTCCTGTTTTCAATTCACCATCAGTATGTGCAGACACGATGCAGTCAAGAAATGAAGCATCTGGTTCTCCCACGTTTCATTTATGAACTTTAGCACCAGATGTAAATCATTCATAAAATCCCAAAGTGTTGGAAGAGTCTCTTCCTTCATTTTAACAAACATATACTCCAAGTACTGTACCTAACACTTCACATCATTTGTTACAAATGATGGGATCTGAATTTTAATGACTTCCAGAAATAAATTTTGAGAAGGAAGAAAAGAAGAAGAAGAAAAACAGGTGAATGTGGCATTCCTTGTTTCTGACCATGAATTCTCTTTGAAACCAAAAGATGTCAATTTATTATAAACAAAGTCTACATGTTATTACCTGCATACAGAATGTTTTGAAGAGAACAAATCTATTAACTTATAACTATTCTTCTCCCAAATCCTGTCCATTAGTGTCACGTTCATGTCACCAAATGCTGATTCAACTTCAAATCTGAATTGTTTTCCTAGTCTTGTTTGCCAATTGCCTTTCCTCTCCTCCTTCAATCCCTCTTTCAGTCTCATTTGTTCAGAGAGCCTATCTTGCCTTTCTCTTAACATCTTTAATTCCTTCCTTCTCCCTTCCCAATCCTTTGTTGCACTATGTGCATTGATTTTCATAGGATATCTCACACTTTGGGAATTAAGCACCTGCCAAATTAATTACAGGATTGAGGTCTATTCTTTATGTCAAGGAAACCTATCTTCTTTTCTGCGTACAAGAATCCTTTCAACAATGTGCATTAGACAACACTTTCAACAACAGATCAGTCTGTTCTGCTCCTTTTTAATACTACATTTCTTACTTATCAATTTAACTACAGAATTATCAGGCATGCATTTCATGCACTGAGGTTGCCTTATGACATAGAGAGCTGAGGAAGCGCTAAGAAAGTGCACGAGAAGATACAGCAAGAAGACTCCTCTTTGTAGGACTCCTTGCTGGAGAAACCTCTACATGAAGGAACAGAGAGGCTAAGAGGATTCACAGAGTCGCAGATCCTCCTCAGCTTTGCACTCCTCCCTACCCCTCCCCACCTAGCTGCTTTGCAGTCTGCCATTCAGGGCAACTCTCTTTGCTGTCCTCTCTCACATTGTACAGTTGCTACACTACTAAACTGCTAAAGGAATGGGCATAATTAGCCCCAATATACGGATATCAGCAGTAGAAAACTCACGGTAATATTCCAGTACTAATAAACACCTGTATAATGTTCTTATACATATGAAATTTTCCTTGTACTTCAACAATATCTGGCATTTATTTAGCTCTTTACTAATAGCTAAAGCACTAATTACTACAGTAGCTGAGCACCTAGAGCCCTGTATAACACAACATTTACCTCCAAGAATGGACCTCAGACAACGAAGAGCCTTTCCACCTGTGGCCATTCTGTGAGTAGTCTACATGAATTGATAAGGCCATGGAGCAGCCTCTGGATAGCCCCCGGCCTGATGTGCAACACTTTCTGCAGGGACATGCTGGGAATGTAGCGAATTGCTTTAAGCAGGCTGGGAACACAGCAGGGGCAGATCCATGGGCTGCAAATCTCATGCAGAGATCACAGCTGCGACTACAGCCCACAGTTTATAGTACAAGCTGTAGATCAGTTGTTCGGGTGCCTTAAGCCCTTGGGTGGAGAAGGATTCTTTCCAGTCTCTTGCAGCCTTGTTCTACAGCACAAACACCAATTGTTCAGCCCCTGCCCAGGGAGAGTTGGAGCTCCAGTTGAGTTAGTTCCCCTTAAAACTAAAAAAAAAAAGAAAAAAAAAAAAAAAAAAGAAAATAATCTCTTCTCTCACAGGCAAAACTCAGCAACTTCTGAAGCAGAGCAGATGTTCAACAGTGTGGCCAGCAATGATGCACTGTGCCATTTAAGACACCAAATGAACAATGCTGTATCAAATCAAAACTTCAGGGGAGATTTAGGTAAGCACAATATGAATGCTGAAGCTGAAATCTGGCCTGAACATGGGGAGTTAACATCTCCATTCCTGAGAAATGCGATACAGGAACTTTGGTGATGACATGTGCTCAGCATCTCAGCCTCCTGTGTCACCCCAGAGATCCCATTGCCAGGAACATAGCTGACACCCCACTGGGACATTGGTTATGGGAGGCAGAGTGTCTGCAAACCACCAGCATCACCCTGCTGTGGTCACAGTATCCCCTGACTAGTGTTAAAGGTGAGCTGCTCCAATGCTTCATGTTACAACTTCTGGCCCAATCCTCAACCCAAATCAATGGGTAAGCTAGCACAGTGGGGGCCCGCATCTGAATGTGAATGCTGTTAGATTGCTGTTAGAGGTGATCAAGCAAAGAAGAAAATCATTCCATGGATGGAAAACACAGCATCTTCTTGCATTTTTGCAGGAACAGTTTTTAAATCATTTTAAAATAGTTTAAGATTGTCTACTATAAGAGAAAACAAATTTTGGTAAATACAAACTTCCAACACTCCTTCAATTAAGATTTTTAAAAGTTATAAAACCTTATAATAGAAAAATCTCAAGACTGGTCTTTTTCTTCAAAAAGAGGATATTTTTCTACAGAGACACCTTTCATATTTTGCCTTTTAATTCCTACTGACTTTCCTTACAGCCTGGAATTAATCTAATTCCTTACTATATGTAAACTGATAAGCCTTCAGTCACTATTGCCATGTCTAAATATAAAAAAGGTGATCAGTTGCACTCTAAGAGGTTTTCCTGTGAAAGATGATAATTCCAAAACTCAGATCTCCTTCTCCCTTGCAAGAATTCTAAAGTGGTAACTATAGATATATTTATAAGGATACTGTCTCTGTCAGGCTCCTTTTAACTTGGTATCTTTTGGTAGCACTCATCCATGTTCTGCAAGCCTTATTCATGTGGAATGGGTACCTCTTTCCATTAGTAATTCCCACTGACTGCAATAGACCAGTTATGATGCAAGGTTCTTCTCAATGTCAATGAGATCATCAGACTTTGGTTTCTGTATTCTGAAAGTCACTAGCAGTGAACAGTGAAAAATATACATAAATCATTAATATCTTTTTCCTCTTTTCAATTGCACCTAAATATAAATTTATTTGCAAAATAGGCATAACTATTACACTTTTGCTGGTTTTACTTTTCTTTTTTTTTTTCATTTTATCAATGCTGGCAATCCAGTCAAAGGCAAAAAAAAATACTAGCAACAAAGCTAGTTCAGATAAATGCTAGTCATGCCTGCTGTTTGAGAAATACCATCAATTTTATTTTATTCCCCACCTTCCTATCATGTCAGAGGCTGCAGCCTGAGCCTTTCAGAACTCTACAGCCACAACTTAAGTTGTCTCATCTTAGTCCCACAGTGCTTGGGTGGTCTCTCTCAAACTAACCAAGGCAGGAATACCACCTCCTTGATCCATAATGTGCTCATCCATTTCACTTGTCTGCTCAGACATCCTAGGCCAATGATTTATTCGCAGAGGTGAAGCTAGGAAAACCTCCCCCCTTCCAAACACATGTACACGTACTCTTATAAACCGGCTGAAATATTCTGCAACTTCCCAGAGGTGAATGGGGTTTCCCCCTCCCTCTCCTATGTGTTTTATACAGTTTCCATTATCATTTGATAAATGTGTTATGACACACTATTTACCTCGGTCAGCAGCTCTGGGGAGCTTTGTGCAGCTTTGCTCCCCACCTCTGCCACCCACTAGATATTTCACAAATAAATCACATTCCCAGATTAAGAGAATATAGTTTGGTACTGAAAAGGGAGAAAAGAGTTAGGATAAGATATGCTGGAGAAGGCTTTGGTTTCATTTCTCTCCCACTTCTGAGCCATGTAGAGCTGATTCTCAGCCTGTAACAGTGGCTCTGCCTCAGTCAACTCCTTTTTTCGTTCAGGGGCAGGCAGACATTCTCTGTTCACTGTGCTGACTCTCCACGTCTAAGGCTCCCAGAGAAATATTCAGAGCTCAGTTTTCAACACAGATGGGAGCAAGTGTAAGAAGGTCTGTCATACTGCACACATTCACAGGTATTGAACTAATCTTTTCTAAGGGCAAGAAGCATGCCAGGATGTACCATATGAAAGAAGGGCTGCAGACCTGTCCTGCTGGAAATAAAATAGCTATATTTAAGGTGGGTGATCACAGCCAGTTTTGTGTGGACTTGCTCAATAGTATATTACAGTGAGAAATTTGTGGGGAGGAGGAGTTACCCTCCAGAGCAGTTACCAAATGACATTACTGTAGCAACTGCACATACACTTCAAACAAGAGTTGTCAGGGAAACACTTGGTGTCATTGTAACTTTTTTTTATATGAATTTGATACCAAAATCCAGAGGGGACACCATGAGTAGGGTTTGCAGACACAGTGAGCGGTTTGGGAAGCATTTTGAAATCAATGATGCAGATGTGTGTGCACATATGTGTGGGTCAGAACGGGGCAATATCAAACCTCATTAAGCCTGCTCTCTTGAAAATTGCTGAAAATCAGATCTTTCCTAGAGTCAGAGGCCGAATTTCTAAAACCAAACACAACCAAAAGCTCAAATGAAATTAGGTCCATGAGAAAAAGCAGCCAGCTGTACCAACTGAAAGTGTTTCAGAGAACACCACTGTTCCGAACACTATCTTGCTAATCCCACCAACACAAGGCAATATCTGTATAAAAAAGCAAGAACAAAACCCAGTCACTGTTCAGTTGACTCCAAACATTCACAGAGTATGAATTAATGGTATCTTCTTCTTTGCCCTAAATTTAAAAGCAAAAAAAGTAACAAGACTGAGAGCCACAGGAGTTTTGTATTTTTTGTTCTGTGTGTTTTAAAGTTTCAATAATTTTTAGAAATAAGTGAATTACGATAGCTGCATATTAGTATAGGAAAAAGGATAGGACACTAGTGTTTTCTCCCTCATGACTTCAGGTTGCCTGACTGCCCCCAGTTAAGTTAGTGAAAAAGCACCTTTGAACTATGTTCAAAGAGAAGTATGTTATGGACACCAGTGCTGTCTTCTCACGACACCACCTTCACACTCAGATAGTCAGAGTCCTTGCAATCCTTCTCTAAGCTCACTAAAAAAATGCAACATGGGAAGGTCCTTCCTTCAGGGACTGTGTGGCTCCATTCTCATTACTTTTGCCCCTCTCATATGCTTCTGTAGAATTTTTAGGGCTTTTATATTCAGTATTTACTCTTACATCCATCAGAGGAGGTTAAAGCTATCATTTCCCATCAAGGCTTCCAGGGATGCTTCACCCTTCAGGTAAAATAAGCCAGCCTGCAAAGAAAGTAGAGCAGTCACAGACCTGTCCTTGTAGCTCTAAATATCAGACCTCTGTGTAGGGAGGTAGAAGCTGCTACTGGTTCCTATTCTGTACATCCTGGAATAGAAACCAGTTAAAGAGCAGTGCCTGCAAACTGGATCTGCAGATGCAGCAAAACCTTTCCCATTTCCTGTGGACCTTTGGAATATAACACCTGTCCCTCCCATCCTCTGTGCTATTAGAATGAAAGATAAACGTGCTCATATTAATAAGTGTTAACCTCAAAAATATGAAATGTGGGTATTTTTTCTATGAATACAGAAGTCCGGTAGCAAAACCCCAGTGAAAGTATCCCCCCCAAACTCCTATATTAAGGAAACAATTTGGCAAATCTTTGTCACAGATAAAATTTAGAAATATGAGCTGTGTAATGAATGGGATGCTATATTATGACAGATTATAATAATAGATGACATTAAGCAAAAAAACACAGTATGCCAATGTAAATTGATGTGGCAAACTCTGCAGATGATGATTCCAGTCTGTCTCAGCAACAGTATGAAAAGCAAAGCAGAGTATAGAAAAATCCCTACCAAATAAATTAGTTATTGGGGAAAAAAAAATCAGTTTGATTTGATAACTGACTCATATGCCAAGAGTGGTTCTTCGGCCCAACAACTCACATTTCTGTATTTTTTGAGTCCAGATTGTTATGGTGTTTATGTACTCCTGTGCCTTTGTTTCTCCTCAGCCCTGTTGAAGAGATGTGCAAATTTGCAGTAACGAGAAGAAAATCAAATCCACCTCAACATGCTAAAATATTGGAATTGCCAGATTTTAGCTTGTTGTTCATGAGTTTGCTAAAACATAAAAATAATTAAGAAGAAGCAAGTGAAGCATATTTGTTGCTTTGCTAACAAGAAGCAGGGTAATCTGTGAAAATCATCAACCTAAAAAATAATCTAGAGATTATGGACAGTTAACAAATGTTAAAGATTAATCAGCTGGGGGCAGGGTGAGGGGAAGGAAACAATTGTGTGTTGTGATAATTTTTGTCATCATTCTTCCCATTTACAAATTTTAAAGTCTGCATGAAAAATATTGTCAAAGCTTTGAAAAAACAATCAGGTTGTTTCATCAGAAGCAAGACAAATGAAACCCCAACATCTTACAAATGTTTATCCTATATCCTTCACTTTACCTGTCAGAATAACCCCAGTTCATGTATCAGCCCTCTACTTTTCCCATCCCGTGTAATCTCCCAGGCAAGCAAAAGTTAATTCTTGCTATAGTTAGGAATCACAAGCAGGCTGTTTGGCTAGCCAGTACATGTCTACTAATTGGCTTGCTGAGGGATAATTAGCACAAACTATTTTTTCTAGCCACTTACTAATTTTCATTAAACTTACAGAAATTTAAATAGCGACCTCCACTCCTCAATCAAGTTTGTCAAAAGTGGGCCTTGTTTTTAATTGACTTTGGGCAGTGCAGACAGATAGCACAGTTGCATCAACCTTCATTCCTAAGGGAGCTGAAGCAGAAATTGTAGTGTCTCTAACAAAGAGCATAACCTGAGCCATCAGAATTGGGCTATAAGTTAAACTACAGTAATGTGTTGAACCTAGACAGAACTGAAACATTTTTGCTAGGAAAAAAATCTCTCAAAATATACCTAACAGAGTCTAGTTTTATAAAGAAATTACTCCGTGAAGTGAATCCTGGGTTGCAGTGGCTTTATATTGCAATTCTCTGTTTCCACACCTTTTTCTGTTAGTGTGCACTATCACCAGGTCTTGTGTCACACCTGTAAAGTGACACACATTTTATGTGACACATATAAAGTCTCCACTGCCACCTCGTTCTTCCACTTCCTCTCCCAAATTCATAAGGATAACCCAGCTGTATAACACCCCCAGATCCTTCTGTGACTGCAGAGCAAGGAGCGGGATGTGCTGTGCTGAGCTGAGAGCCACACAAGTACTGCCAGGCCAGCCAGTGCAGGTGTGGTGATGGCCAGCTCAGCAGGGCACACGCAGCAGGTGAAGCTGAGCCACCATTACAGCCCTTCTCTCAGGAGGGTGCTAAAGTCACATCCCTGCTTGGCAAAAGCAACAACTTTTAGGCAATGCTTTAAGATCTTCGTATTTCTGAAACATCTACCACTTTGGAAAATTTGAGAGTAGCAAATGGCTTACAAAGTTACTGGGGACAGATGTTGACAGACAGGTAAACATCATGATAGCACGTCTCACTTCCTTAAAAACAGACTAAAAAGATGAGGAGGCTCACATACACCTGATTGTAAGTGATTTCCTGTCACTGGGCTGTGTTTCTGCGACCCCAGTCATTTAACATGCTTGCTTTTCCCTGTGTTGTCTGATAGTGGCTTGGCAGCCACCCTCCCTATGACGATGACTCAGTGTGCTGCTTTTCCTGTCTTATTCTATGAAACACATCATTTGATGTGACTAACACAGCTCATTTTGATGAGTCACAGAGCCAGGAAATGTAAAGAAGATGCAGTTTTCTGAAGAGTACAGTTCAAACAAATGTTAGAAAAACAAAGTTTAAAAAAATTATTCATCTTAAAATTGTGTATATGGTATAGCTCACATCTACCTACCTACATAGTACAAAGTCCTTTTTCTGTTGCTTGAAATCATTACTATTAACATTCCTGGTAGCATGTCTGATTAATCTGGGAGATGAATGGGAGAATACATTGAAGGACATTCTCTCTGGCCATGTTACAAATTTGACACACATTTTCCGTCATTCTTGGGAACCATCAAAAAGCTAAGTCTCACTCTAATTTCTAATATAACAACTGTAACTTCTGCCTTTATTTCAGTGCATGTTTAAGAAATTTGCATTCTAATCTGATGGGTCCAGTAAAAAAAAAAAAAAAAAAAAAAAATCAGACACACCAGGGCTTTGATTCCACTTCTTCACTATTCCAGCTTAGACCTATAACCACAGAACTATTCTTCCCCTACATTGGTTATACATGGTTATAGATGTTTTTCCTATCTACATAGGAATGGAAAGCTATGTGGACTTTCTCATTTCTTCTTTCAGGATTCTTTGTAATTAGAAAAGAAAATGGCCAGGGAAATGGAGTTGCCACAACATTTCTTCTTTCTCTGACCTCAAGCAACTGGAAACTCCTCCAACAAGAGAAGGGTGGGGAATGGAGTAGAACCAGGACAATAATTCTGCTCTTCTACGCAGCTTTTTAGCATTGTTTTCTTGAAGATATATGCCTCTGCTATAGCCACTGCTTCATCAAGGATGTGGAGAGGTTACAAATGTTTTGATTTCCTTTGTATTTCTTAGAATCCAGGAAGGTTTCTTCATCATCTCCCTTGACAAACCAGCAGCTCAAGGAGCAGAAATGCAGAACGAGCTTTTCCCCTACCTCCCCAGAAGTTTGCATTGCCACACACAACAGGAGGTGCCTAGCATTTCTGCTCCTTCCTCCTCTCAGAAGCTAATGGCAAAATAGAGAAAACTTGTCAGGCAACACCTCAAAAATCACCACTCACTGCAGAAAGGGAATAGGAGCTCTGTCTAACCAAGCAGATACCATTTGGACTGGACATTAGCAAGAGCTAAACTGACCTGGTTGGCAATTCTTTGCAAAATAGAGGTTACTACAGCTGCAAACAGCCAGACCACAGTCAAGCAATGTAGAGCACTGGCATTGCAGCCTTTTTCTTTCTAGAGGCAGAGACATAGTTGAACCAAACAGCCATCACCTCCTCTCAAATTATGACCAAGTGCATGCATTATAGAATATTTTTCTGAATAAAAATAATGTACTTATTTGAAAATAAAGCATGATTTTTTTTAAGGAAATGGCAGAGAACAAAGTGCACAAGGCCAAACTTTCTAATAAATGAGATTTATTATGGGAAAAAAGTTCAATAATTGCATTTTCAGGGGAAAGGTCATTATTACTTAGAAAGAGGTTAATAGAACAATATTAATAGCTTTTTACAGGGCAAAAGAGATAGATGCAGTATTAATATGAATGAAAACAAGAATGAGGATGCTCCCTGTTACCAAAGTTTAGACTAAAAATTCAGAAGGTCAAATTCATCTTTCATATTCCCCAAAATAAAGAATTAGACAGTATAAAATGTTATCAAGCCTTTTAATTCAGCGAGTTTAACAGAAAGTAGCAGAAATAAAGTGATCAAAAGTTTTAGCCTGAAGCCAACAATTAGAAGCACGGCTCAAGTTCTGTGTCTTTAGGAGACTCTAAGGGAAGATTTTTGAAGATAAAAGTCAACATGACTCCATCATTGAACTTTTACTAAAGGAATTACAGCAATTCTGTCTATTTGGCCAATATTTTAGATTAGACTCATTTTCTAAAGTAATGGAAAATTGCCAGAGATAAAAAATAATTTGCAATATACATTAATAATAATATTACATTACACATCCATAATGCATTTCATGCAAAAGTCTTAAAGTACTTTATAAACACTTAATTAAGCCTCCCAACACCCTGGGAAGTAGATTATTTTTCTCAGCCACTCCCCAACTGAAGAAACCAAGGCACAAACCATTTGCCTCAAGTTATGTAATGACTAGAATTTGTTACAAAGCAAGTATGGAAGAATGAAGAGGGCATGAGCAAAAAACACTGCCAAAACCAAATAATTTTTAAGTCAAAACAAGAAATGTCCTGCATAGTTTCCCAGTTTTGAACACTCAGCAATCTCTTAAATATTTCTGAGGAATTCTTTCCTCCTGAATATCTTTAAACACATCCAGGAAAATAAATTATCTACCAACAAATAAATAGGCAAACAAATGCATAAATAAAAATTGTCTATTTAAAATATATGTTGCAAAAATATCTGTTCATCCTCATTGGCAAAACTAGCTAAATAATAAAAAAATAAAACCCAAGAACCTTGAATTTTAATCTCAGTCTTGACCACTAATACTGATTTTCTCTTTTAGATAGCATTGAGTTTGGAAGGAAAGAGAAATCCAAAGGTGATTATTGAGACGGTTATTAACAACTGTCATGCACATGTGTAAACTATTAGCATGTTTTAACTACAAGGCTAAGCAGGATCTGTCTAACTAGTAATTCCAACCTGAATACACTCAGCAGTACCACATCGGGACTCACAATTATGTAAGTTTGCTATTAAAATGCAAGTTGGAATCAACTGTTAAATCTCCATAGTGACGAATACACTGAAAAGCTGTCCTACTTTGGAAGATTAAATTGACTTTATTTTTGGTTATTGTACCTAAACACTGTAACTTGCTTTATTGTACTCTCACTAATTCAGTTTTACTTTAGCAAGCACCTCAGACAAGAGAATTTGCTTGAAGTCATAGTCAAGCTGGGAAACGTATATATTTAGGACATCTTTTCAGAATACTGTAATTACAAGTATAAGTATTTGAAGTCAAAACTCATAATTGTGCATGATGAGGGAAAACTGAGGAATCTTTTTGTTGAATGTTTTGGCTGTAAAGAGAGTCACTAATCCCACCAGTTTGAGGAAGTTTTAGAGCAGATGTCTGTATGGTATTTGGGATGTAATTTTGTCATGGAGTTAAATAAAGAAAATTATTCAAGGGCTACAATACTTATAAAATCCCGATGCGAAACTTATTTTACTAGTAGTACTGCATTGTATAGTCATTTGAGGAAGAGATTACTTAATATAATGTAATGGGGGAGATTAATGTAAGAGATTAACTCTTCAGCCCTTACTCTTGTGCTATGTTCTTTATATACTAATCAGGTAAAGAGATGGATAGTAGCATTTTAAAGGCTTCTTTTTCTGTGATCTATTTCTCTGAGTGAAAAGATGATGTCTAGTCTTCCTCACACTGAATTCATTCCTTTGGTCTATAGGAAAGGGCTTTTGGAAGAAAACCTTAATATAAGTCAAGGCAAATTAAATTGAGATAGTGCAGAAGGCATAACGTGAACAGAAGAAAATATCATGTAAGAACACATAAGGGCTTAATTTTCCCATTACTAAGGCACGACTGGGTGAAAGTTAATAAATCACGGCAGCACAGCACCACATGGAAATCAGCATCTTACCTAGATGGAAGTCACAGCTGATGACTGCTGCAAACAAAACCCAGGATCCCCTAGTATTAATGAGGTACCCACTCACCACGGCTTTTACAAGGCACAATGAAACACTGCAAAGTAAGAACATTCATGAGTTTTGGCTATCACAGTGCATGCAGTCTGCAGAGAATCACACGGGTAGTTCAGCTTCCTTAGCTGCTGCCAACAAAAGCAGCCAAGTGAGAAGGACACACAGATCTGGGTTCCCTCCCCAGCTCTTCCACCTCATCAGAAAATCGCTGCCCTCTAATTCCTCTGGTTTCTGCCTGGAAAATGGCTTTCTGTAGGGAATTTAAAGAGAAGTGGGAGCTTTAAAAAGAGACTTCAGAAAAACCCCAGTGCAATTCAGAACTTGGTGATGAAAGTATTTTGTTTTCTGGGGCTTTTTTTCCTTCCTTGCCATCTTCACAGGTAGAGAAATCAGTCATTTTTTTCAAATAGAGATATTTCTTAAACATTTTACTGTTCATCCTCCTAAAACTGACTCTTGCACAGTCAGTATTGAAATCTACTTATGTAGCTCTGTGGTGTTATGTGATATTGCTGGACAGAGAGATGGATAAAAAGGAACAATAGACATTGCAAATATTTTAAAAATAAGCTATTTCAAGTCTTTTAATCTTGAAAAGTATTTACTCAATTTAATCACAATTTTCATAAAGTACTCTAGTTGTCAGTAAGTCTTAACCCTAAAAATGTGAATGCACAGGGATTTTTATGGGTTTGTTGGCGGGGGGGTTTACATTTAAAATTTTTTTATTTATTATTGAGCTGCTGGAGAGGGGGAAAAGCATTATAATGGGACTGTAGCTGAATGCTTAATTAGGAACAGTTAATCACCTCTTCAAATAAGAGGAAGAGTTACATAACTAGGCCTTACAATTCCTACAGATAAAGACAGTTTTACTTGGCTTCCTATGGAAATAAGCTTTATGTAACTGTTTTGTCTGTCTCTCCATCTTTCTTTTCTCTCCTCTTTACTTTCCCTTCAACAAAAGACTGAACCATTAGCCAGTTTGAACTTGAGGGCTAAAAATCTCAAAAATTATATTCCTACTGGTTTCATGAAGACAGCTGATGAGATAAGAGAGAAAGACCTAAATCACTGCCCTAGTTTCCTCTAACAGAAAACAGAGAAAGTTATAGAAGTGAAAACTTGGTGTGAGATTACTATTTCTAATGCCTGAGCTGCAGAACAGGTTGGCTGCTTTAGATTTCATAGGCTCAGTTTCCTCGCACGGAGAAATAAATGGACAATTTGCTGGATTTACAGAGGCCTGCTTCAGATCATCATCTCCTGGGTCAACACAGGTAAACTCTGCCTTTGCTCCAGACTCAAAACATAGGCCTTTAGGAAGCACATGACCACAACTATAATAAAAATTGATGATTTCTGTGATATTTCATTTATTTGATTACTAATGCACCCTATATTTTTTGACTTTTTTTTTTTTTTTTCAGCTGAATGCAGTGATAGTAGCTGGTGGATAATGAACTATCCAAAAGTGTTCATGATCATACACTAAGGCAGAGCCAAGTAAATGTTGAGAGCAATCTTGAAAATCAGAGCCCAGAGTGATAATCCTTTGTTTATTCCCTAGTGTAACATCTTGACAGGACAATCTTCCTCAGATGGTAAAGCAAATCTACATTGACTTTAAGAAATCCTGTGGTTCAGTCATAGTGCTGTTATCTATTTTTTGATTTGAAGATCTCAAGGAGAGAAAATAATTTGAAACAACTGATCATTGTATCTTTGAAGTATTCTTCTCCATTTTATGTTTCTTAGAGATGTAAAGAGATACACTTTTAACTAAATATAAGCCCAACTCTAAATTCATGAATTTTCAAATATATTTGAAAATTGCTGAAATTTAAGTTTGAAGACAACCCAAATTCTGTGATCATTCTTATCTTCACTGGTCTAAAGCAAAAGCCCAGATTCTCATGTTTTGGGAGACCTCACATGAAGATTTAAATAGGGTAGTCCATGCTCATAAACAAAGAACCTGGAAGAAGCTGCATCTCAATCTAGTCAGAATTTTAATCTACTTTAATTATTGTACTGATTATCTTATTTCAGTACCTTTATATGTCGTTATACTCTTGAAGGTGAATTTTCTCCCATCTTTTTAACCTGGTTAGTCTACACAGCTGGGGATGCAAATGATCTAACATGTGAAACAGGCATGGCATCATCCCATAGGAAAGCTAACATGGACCTACTGCCAAAGTGAGACAGGGATGCAAAATACTTGTTGCCCATAGAAGTGCTATATTTTTTTTCCTCTGTGTGCTTTTCTCAGTTTTGTTTCATTAACTCAGCATACTGTTTTACTCTACCAGTCTACAGCTGTCATTTTTCTATGCCTCCTTTCTGTCACAGTGTTCACAACAGTCCCATCTTAATATTATTTCATGTAGGATTACACAGAGAACAGTTTCACGGTGTTCAAAAACTGAACATAGAGACCTTCGCAATTGCTTCTTTTGAGATAGAAGTGAGCGAAAAGGTGGTGGAGCTTCTGAGATGGCTGATGCCATATACTTGCTGTAGGCACTTAAAGCGTTGCTTTGGTATGAGGAAAAAACCTACCATTTTTTACAAAAAGTAAACTCATTAGAAGAGTTACAGAAATATAGATATGTCTGTCTCAGCATTATGGTAAGATTGTATCAATCATAATCATGTATGTACTCAGAGTATAACATTCAAGAATCAGTACAGAAGATAACTATAGTAAAAACAAAATAAATGACCAGTCATTTAAATATCCTCAAACAATGAAATATTTACAAAAATATGAAGATTAATATAGTGCCTCATAAATCTACATGTCAAAAGGAGTATTAATGTGTCTTGCATTAGTACAAAAATTAATATTTTTGTCAAGTTTTTATCCCAATAAAGACGTTTTCTTATGGCTATAGAAACGTACTGAAGTATTTAAATCACCTGTCAAATGTAAACCTACTTGAGCACTAACAGTTTAAAAATATAATGTGAAATCAGACATCATTTATACTTGTTAGTGTTTTTCATGTTGTCTTATAACATAGAAATGGTGAGGCTAGATGCAGAAACACTAGATTTTCAATTTTAACCTTTTTTCTCACTAATTTCCAGAATGTAATTCTGCCCCCAGCTGGTTAAGACATAGCTGACATAGGAGACTGAAAGTGAGAGAATATTGAACCTATGAACTCTGCTTCTTCTCAGATGATGACTACAATTTGCATGCAAAGTATCAGCAGCTTTACTGTTCAGCACAGGTGCTAATAGAGTCTAAGTTCTTTATGTAAGTATATGCTGCACCCTCTTCATTATAGGACTAATAGCACAAAGGTGAAACTGTTTTCAGGAAACAGAGTTCATTGATTACTCCTACAGAACATTACAATTAATGACATGGGTCTGTGGTAATTGCTACACCTGTATCAGATCAACTGAAAAGTAGAAATTTAATACACGCTCTTGTCACCATTAGATTCCAGAAAGTTGCATACATCTACTGCCTGGGATGGATTTTTACATGCCTATTTGTCTTACTATTGCTCTTTTTAATCAGATTCTAAGCCTGTCTTTTTGCAAACAGAACATATGTAAAGAAAAATGTACATGACTCTCAGTCCTTTTTCAGGTATAACTGCAGCCCATCCTTATGTCCCAGGGAGGAAGAAAAAACAAAAGAAAAAGGAAGGTACAGCAATAGAAAAACAGGGAGATAAGTTATTATTATTACCTTCTGAAACAAAAGCTTTCATTCACCCTTCAACCTCTCTCCACTATCTTCTATCATTTTTCAGGACATCTCTTCTGATGCAGCTGAAGAACAGATTACAAATACCTTCAAATTCATCTAACTTACTTTCCATTCCATATATCACCTTTTCATACGCAGCTGTTTCTGTCACATCAGCAATCCACTCCCTCAGTAACAGCCCTGATGCATCCTTTCAGGTTCTCAGTATTAGTTTTCAACACCATGAGACTAAACGGGGCAATGTCAGGAAGCTTAGCCCCCTTATATAAACTCCATATATTCAAATAAGACTAGCAAGAAAATATAAGTGAAAACATTCATTGGAAATAGCTTTCATAGAACAAGAAAACAAGCAAAGAGAAAAAAAAAAAATAGAAGAAAAAGTGATTCTGTTCTTAAAAAAAAAAAAAAAATCAGTCCAGATTTTAGCAGTTATGCAAATGTTAGCATTAGTACAAACAATGAACAAAATGAAATGGTCCCACTAGTAGGCCCCCACTGGATGACAGAGAGTCTGGTAACTGCTGCTTTCCAGAGTTTCCTGGTGCCTCCATATCCTGGTGTCCCAAGCAGGCTCCAAGGAGAGGGCAGCCATAAGGACACGTGGTCCACCTCTGCCCTGCAGAAACTGTGGAAACAGAACTGGACATGGTCAAATCTTGCAGAACACTACAGGAGTATGAACACTAAATGAACTTAGTGAGTTTACACCGCAGAGAAGTGGAATTACAAGATGGAACAGAGCTGCTGAGGGAGCACACGATTGAAGCAATGGAATGTGAATACTTAATCCATTAGGCTTGACAGAAAGTCTCTAGTGTAGGTTTGGGAAGAAGCAGAAGGAGGAGGAGTGCTGTTGGGAGGTGAGCAGGGGACAGGTCTGCTAGGCACAAATGGTTGTTAATGAAGAATGCTGCAAACTCACCAGATTACTCCTCGACCAAGCACTGACCACATGCTGAGGATGCCAGAAAAGTGAACATATGCCTGAAGTGGGAAGGAGAAGACCCAGTCAGCCACATGATGAAATGATTGGCCATTAGAAATTTATCAGAACAAAGAAGTGTGTCTCTCAGGATGTAGCAAGTGAGGCAGAGCTGACACTGCAGGGTAGGAAGCAGGTTGGTATCATGCCTGCTGGATGAGAAGGATGGAATCCTGGTCAATATTTGCTAACTCTGAGTGTACAACTATCTCATACCCAGCATATGAAACTTTTGAAAACCTCCTATAGTCGATTTTAAAGGTTAAATTTCTCTTTACCGTTTACTTAACAGCTCTGGTACTGATTTTCAGTTTTCTCCAGATAAACCTTGTGGCAGGTGAGCTTTTCCCTTACATACCATAAGCTGGAGCTTCTTTGTTTTTCTCCACCATTTGCTTGTCACATAGCAGCATTTATGAAGTGTCCAATCAAATGAACACTGGAAAAACTATCTTCTCTCTACTGTCCTTTTTAAAAGGTCTCTTCACTGCACCTTCCATTAGGGATGATCAGGAGATGAAGCTAGGGGAGGGGCTGAGCACACCCTAAAGACATTCAGAACAAAACTCTTTCGACAAATAGCCAGGATGTGAACTGTGTCTGCAGAGGGGGAAAAAAAAAAAAAAAAAAAATTAAAAAAGCAGATAACTTGTCTTACAGCAAGGATCCAATTAAAAAAAAAAAAAAAAAAAAGTGCTCTCTATTATGTATTAGCTATTGTGTTGTGATTATTTTTCACAGGGTCAACTTTACTAATTCATCCAAATACAACTGCCCTGATCTACATTAATAGAAATTTGGGCCACAGCGTGACCTTAAATTATAGTCCTAAGTACTTGCAAAGTACATAAACCTCACAGGCCACTAAAAGGAGTGAGGGTAGCCTAGGTAATCTGACACATTTCCAATCTGAAGATTTTTTTTTTTCTTTTAAACCTTTTAATTTAAAGATTACCTCCCTATTATAATCCTAACAGCTCTGGTTCCATAGCTCTTTTTCAAGGTTTTCCTTGAAACACTGCTCCCCCCCCCCAATTCTTTAAAAATCCTGACATAATTTGTGGTTAAAACTAAATCCAAATTAAGTCCATCTGGGGAAAGTAGGAAAACCTGAACTCCATCTTGTTGTCTTGAAGATCCTATGGTTGCATAATAACAAAATGCCTTTGTTCTCACAACTAAAGTATGCATCAAGAATCAAAGAAGCAAGAAAAAAAGGGAATGTTCCAAGCTATTACTGTAACAATCCAATTACAATGCCTATCAAACTTAACTTCACAGGTTATAGCTCCTAATTGCCTGACAAAAATTGACACTTCAGTCGCAACAGCATAATATAATCAGAGTCCAAATTAAATTTGATCGTGGGCAGAAAACGATGCTATCATTCGGCGGCATGGAAACAGGAGATCAACTAGCATGATATCAAGGATCAGAAATGAAAATTATTCATTAATGGCAATGGTTTTCTGATAATGGAAATGACACAGTTCAGACGGCTTCGTAAAAACACTATTAATTAAAAAGATGATAGACCTAACAAGGCATAGAAACCAGTGGAACCTTTCTCTGTGCTTGTTAAGGTGAAGGATGACAATGTTTAAGAACAGAAGTTTATGCACTTTTGTGAAAAGTATTCCGCTGATTCTGTAGCAAGTTTACTGGTTCTTGCTTAGTGAAGCATCTTTCTCTAGGGTGCTATGTTATAGGAACATAAAAAGTGTCTAAGGCCATAATATGGCATTGTAATAAGCATGAATACTACCAGCTATAAAACAGAAGGGTCCAATTCATAAAAAAATGCACATGGGATTTTTGCATACTCCCAAGGAAAAAGTGCAGAGAAAACTATTTTATTTCCCTGTGCAAGCAGCTCTGTCCCTATTTTACTTTGGAGAAATACAGAGGTGCTTTATTCTGAAGAGAGAGCAAGCCAGAAATCCACCCTCAAAAGTTTCCCTGAGAAAGAAAAGGAAAAGCCAGTGTCTCAAACTACTGAAGTTCAGACAATGCCTCTGTGTTCCTTACACAGAGCTCCTGATATTACCACAGTAAAAAACTCCAAGACTAATACAATGACACAAGTATTGTGTTTGAAATAACCGTCTCAAAGAGTTGATCGCTATACCATTGAAACCACTGGGTGCTTTAGCCACAGCTGGAACAAATCAAACTGCAGTTGCCCAGTTTGAGGAAGAAAAGGTCTATTGGTTTGCTAACAGTCTCCATGATCTCCTCCTATGTGTTATGTTTAGGCTCTACACTCTGCAAGATGGGTCACTGCCCAACACACAAAACTAAAACTACTCTTGAGGACCCTCACCTCTTTCTTCTTCAGTAGCTGAGAGAAGAAAAGAGACATCCTCTGCTGCAATTCCTTGCTCGACAGGTATCTGCTTTGGAAATGCATAGGCCTCTGAGGCTTCTTGCTATGGGAAACCAAAGATTCAAAAGCCTGAAAAATAAAAGACTTTCAGAAAGAACAGAAGGGAAGAATGGGTAAAGATAGACTCTTCCTTGGAAAAGGATGACTCAAAGCAGATCCTCCTGACCCTAGAATGCAACTACAGTAGGTTTTAGGAAATCAGAGACCCAGGAACAGATCTCATGTTCTTTAGATTTTCTAACTGAGCTTCAGTCAAATCCAAAATGCATCATCCCAAGCCGCCTCTAAACTTTCTTCACCTTATAAGTAATATGATTGAAGATCATGTCACAAAAATAAAAATTAAAAAATAAAATACTTAATACTAGTGTGCTTGGAAGAGCTCTAAAAACTGGAAAACATGCAAATATTGGATATACTTTTAAATTTCATTAACTATTTGATAGTCCTTCTACAGAATGCACAAATCTTGCCTGCATTGTCAACTTTGTTTAAAAAAATAAGACCTCAGAAGGGCAATGATAATACCTAAACTGTACATCAGCATTGCCCTGTACCTGTAAGAGCTCTAGGACGGGTCCTTCAGTTTCAGTGCATTTTATTGAAATACTCCTTGAAATACCCCTTTAAACATGATAATTTAAGACAGATGCAAGGAATGTTGGAATTAAACATGCAGGCAGATCAGGAGGAGACAGGAATATATTAATGAAGAAAAAAACTACTAGTAGTCATTAAACTATTGCAGCTACCACATGATTATCTCTTGCGTTTTGATAACTTGACCTCATGAAAGGGTGTTTAGAGGTCCATAAATTTAAAAACACAGTGCATTAATAATATTTTCATGGGTTTTTTTCATTGTGTAACAAAGTTCAGAACCAGGAAGAATGAAAAGCAAGGAAAGAAAATAGAGACCATAGTTTGTGTTGCTTTGGTTTTGTGGTTTTTTTTAATAAATAATTGAATTATATTGCTTATGACGTATTCTGGGCAATGATGTAAACCCCTTTCTGATAAAAGTAGTACTATTCAGCAGTGAAAGTGGGCATACTTATCCCCTCAACAGGGAATTTAACACAGAGACAGCCAAAAAGCAAATCCATTGTGACCATTAATCCTGCAGGGTAAGGTTATAGATTGAGTCATTTAATGGATAAATTCCCTCTCTAAATTCCAGCAAATTAAATCCCAGATATGTTCTTTAAAGAACTCAGGGTAAGATTCACAGTCACTGACTCTCAGGCTTGTTGGGAATTTTCTGATGAAGTTTTGGTTACAAGAAACATCAATTCATCAACTGTGACATGTTTTGTGGGCATGCTCTTTTCAAGGGTGGTATTTCAGGTCAGCAGTCAGGATGCTTTGCAAACTAATAAAAGAGATCCATGCCTTTGTCTCTGCAAGGCTTCATCCAGGGCACACTGGTGATTCCAGATTACTGAGTCACCTCTTGCTCCACCACCTGTCTGTTCATCACATCTCCCTTTCCTGCAAAAATTTCAAGTGGTCTTGAGTTCATGCTACTGACAGCTCAACATCTCCAATGAAACAAAACCCATTTGCACCTTACCTCTGATAACAGTATAAAATCAAAACAATTACCATTCTTCAATTCAATTCTGGCAACACTAGTATCACTGTAAAAAGAGAGTCACCCCCCTGCATCCCACAGCTGTTGACTTCCGAGGAGTTAACAGGAGGAAAACACCTTGCTCAGGTAGGGTCACTGTAGCTAGCACCCTTCCCACAGCCACAGTCTCATTGCAGATTGTAATTTGTGATGGGTAAAACCTGGGATTCTTCAGTTTTCCACCAGCACTCACTGAACCAGGAAATATACAGCATTAAAAAGAAAATAAATAATGAAATTAAGCTTAACAGGGTTGCTGGCCCATTTTCAGATCCCCCATTCTAAAACTTGCAAGTATCACCATTAGGCACATTGCCAACTCTATTTCCCTAGTGAATTCAGGCTTATGCACCACTCAAGAGGAATCTGTTAATGACTACAAAGATCCACAGCTGTTTACAGTTTAGACTCAGTGGTGGACCAGGCAATAAGCTTGATCCAACAATGAAGTTGTTGGACTCTCACAGCAAGAGGAGACATTGTGTCAACTATTTGCTTGCTCATAGTGCGAGTGACTACCAGGACAGCTTAGCAGGGCTGTAAGAAACAGGGAAAGGAGTAGGTATGGATTGGAGAGAAGCTGTGCAAGGCCCTGAAAATGAAAGAAGAAACATAGAAAGAAACCAGGCTTAAATAGTATAAAGAAACCAGGCTTAAATAGCTTGCAGAAGCATAAATGAAGTAACAAAATAAATAGGTCTCCAAAAGGAGACAAAATCTGTTCCAAAAATATTTCAAAATCAGAGCTATATTCGTGTGTAGAAGTCTGCTGTGACATTATCTACTGCATTTTTTTTTCTTTTTTGTTTGTTGCTTACTGTGGATTTTTTCTTGTAGAAAGTTTGGGGGTTTTAATGAATGAATGAATGAGACCAACAGCTTTTTACAGTAGGGTCTGGTCTTCAGGAAGATGATAGTGAAGGACAGACAGATTACCAAAAACCTGCAAAAGACTGGTGGAAAGTATGAGAGGTTTATATTAAGCTTCTCATTTTTAGACACAGAAGGGAACATAATATTAAAAAAAAAAAGATATGCAAGAAGGTATCTGAGGTAAAAGGGAAGCAGTTAGAAAAAGTAAAAGTGATCCTATCAAGGGACATAATCTTTCGACAACATATCAAAGTAATTTAGGCTGAGACCATCTCTTCTAGCCATGCTCTGGCTACAAGTCCAGGCTGTCTGCTGACTAAGAACAGATGTAATAATCTACTTTAAAAACAAGAAAAAGTACTCTTCACAGAAGGATTCCTAGACACCAAGACCAGCAGCTCTGAAATGAAGGCTTCAAATATTAACAATTGATGAAATGAGAAAATTTGCCAAAAAGGCACCTTTGTCAATGCTAGAATTTAAAGCATGACCTGACAATGTGCACTGGTCCAAGTTCATTTCACTTAGAAGCAGTACATTTATCATTAAGGCTGCATTTTCGGTCCTTTCAGTTAAGATGGTTCCCAGAACTTCCACATCTGGTGCCAAGGGGTTGTTACAAACTTATAGAAAGCATTACAGACATGTCTGTGTGGGTGGGCAGCTGATCAAGTAATTTATTGATTAGCCATATAGTATTAAGTACAAAAATTCAAAGGCAAAGTATGAAACTATTTCTGGTAAGGTAAAACCCTCCATATTTACTGAATAGATTATCCACAACAGGAAATGCTTACTTGATTGCTTGATTGCAAAGTCAGGCAGGTTCTCGGCCCCACTGACTTCACTGGAGCTATGAGAATTTACCAACGGAAGATCTGTGCCCCAAGATAATTTCTTAATGCAATCGCAAGCTCTTAAATTTATAAAAAGCAGGACACAGGAAATGCAAACATGAAACATCTTTTATTCAGTCACTTTTCTCACGTACAGGATTTTCTAATATACACAGCTCCAAAAAAACAGGAAGAGAAAATAGTAGAGTTGTGTAAACTCATGAAGTTCTGTCTCAAACTGAACTCTCATTTCTGACTCGTATACAAACTGCACCTGTAAGTATAAAAAGGGGAGCAGAATTGCTACTGAAAACCAACCTCATTTAAGGGCACAGCTGTGCTGAAGCTTTCATTGACTTGCTGCCTGCCTGAGCCCTTGAGCACTCAAGACTTGCAGCACAATTTTAGAGTCAGAGCCCTTCCCACCTTCAGCTTTGAAAATTCCCTTTTCCTGTATGGAGGCTAAAACTGGATGCCCAAACTCCAGCGTGAGCCTGTGAACTGCCCTCTGAAAATGTGCCATGCTACCTATGCCACTAATACTAAAAAGAACTGTCACCAGAGAAGATGAAGGGATTTCTGCTATCATCCAGCTTTTCCTAATTCAAGCTCATGTCAGAGAGTGAAGGAATGCCTTTGTGAGGCACCTGCTTATATCTTTTCTGGAGTGACTGCAAGCTAAATATTGGCAGCCAATAAGAATGAGAATACTGTATTGTGCTATAAAACACTATTCACCATGGCTATCCAAGGCAATTGTTATTAAGCGGGGGAGGTGAAGAAACAAAAAGCAAAAATCTGTACCGTAAATGTATCTATCATATTGGAGAGCCCGGGCCTCATAAACCAAAGTATTGCATGGCTACACAGTTTCAATCTGTTCCTTCACCCTCATTTTACATTAAATTTCTTCAAGGGTTCAGAAAACTTTCAGTATCAAGTAAGTCAGATCAAAGTAAACACATAATATGCATGAACAGGTCCACTTTGTATAATATTAACAATGCAATTTCTGTCAGAAAAATGAAATTAAGAATGTAAAATAAAAAGTAAATTTGTGATCAAAAGCAACAATACAGCAAGCAAAGCTAAAGATGTCTGTGCTTTGGGGGGAGGTTACTGTAACAGACAAGGTTTTTTGTTATAACACTCAGCCCCCTCTATAGCCCCTTGCTACAAGAGCATCTTGGATTGTAGATACTATTCTCTATTGATACCTAAGGGACAAAACCTGCACATGGTCCCCATTTCAGTTGGGTTTTTTTTTTCTGTATCTATTTAAGATGTCAATTTATACTCCCTGACAAATAGGAAAGTACTTTTTTGTAGACTCTTTTCTCAGACTTGGTTAAAGTAGTGAGTCACAAGACTTATGCCCTTTCCTCCTACTCATTTTTACCTGTACATAGTATAGTAGAAGCAGCCATTGCAGCGAGTACATGCCACTGTGTCAAGTTGTGGGATATCATATGGTCTAACAAAACCTGCTAACAAGGTAAATGTGCCATGATTCATCAATTACGTGGAGAAATATTGCTTTTCTTTTTTTATTTTATTAAAAAATAAATAGGTACTTCCTCATAGCAAAGATCTCATTCTGCAATGCATAGGAGTTTGCTGCTATCTGCAGGTAAAATATTCTATTACTGAGTAAAAATCTGAAAAGTAAGCCAAGCATTTAGCTTCTGATTTTAATTGCAGCTTCACACAATTCCATGTAAAAACCCCAGGTCTAGGCAGGATGAATGAAAACATAGATCCTTCACACGAGTCTGAGAGGAATGTTTTCTCTCTCATTTGGTAAGCTGTAGGAACACCACTCTTAGCATGTTTTGCTACCAAGGTCTGCTGGGAACTATGGGTAAGGTCAAGCTTTCACGCGGCCATCCAGGGCAACTCTGACATCCTCTAGCTATTGCAGAAGCAAAGAACTCCTGGGAAGTAAGAGCATCCTTCTGATGCTCAGTAGCCCTCAGATGTCCTCTGAGCTGTGACAGGCTGCCAAGTGGATGGGACACAGAGCTGCTTCCACAAATGCCAAAGCTTTCAGGGAGTCTGTAGCCTATATCAGGAAAGGCAGTTCAAAAGAGTTACAGACAAATTGTGATTTGCCCCTCTGTTCACACAGCAGGCCTAGAAAGCCTGCTGCCATACAGACCATTCCTCATAATCCTCCACTCCACTCATTCCACTACATGGCACAGTAGCATTCTCTTTCTTTAAAAAAAAAAAAAAAAAATTAATCCTCACTTTGTCCTATAAGCATGGAATGAACTGAAAGACATTCAAAACTCTGAAGGACAATTGTTACTGAATTTTCCTCGCTTTAAAAGTCAGCAGCAGACAAAAGATTCTGCATGTGCTTTACAGAGCTCACTATATGAGAATATTATCCCCAAAGTGTAAAACATGTTACACATAATTTCTAGTTTTATAGTTATACTGCTACAGCTCTTTAGCTGTTACAAAAAGTGTCCTAGGAATATTAGTTTAATTCCTTGGGCATATTATGGATGATACACTTTGTCTTTGTCTTGAGCCTGAATTATATTGTTTAAGATTTGTTCCAAATGCAGGAAGTCCACTAGTGTGTGGACAGAAAGATGGACATGATAGAAGTCATTAAACAACACTTAATCCAGCAAGATCATATTGGAGGAGTCATTACAGGAAATACTGACTACAGCAAATGACATGCCCCACATTATCTCATCAAGGCTTAGATATTCATCTTGTAGTTTTGTAGTGCTGTGTTGCAGTGCTATAGCACAGCTCTCTAGCTTGCTATCAAACACACATCTCCAAGGCTCTGATCAAAAATTAAAGAGCCACTGGTGTTAAACTTTTCCAACCCCACCATTTTTTAAATGTGTCCTCAATTTACAAAAAGCTGACATAACTTTTGGGTTGTTTTCAAAGAAGTTTCAATATGAGCTGATTTCGGCTTGTGGGTAAGAGGTGGGCACCAGAATCACTTAGCACAAAGAGAATACATAAGAACACAATAGAAAGAAAATTACAAAGTACCCATCACCAAAGATTCTCCTTTTAACCTTTAAGTGTAGTCAAAACCTAATGACTTGCTAATTATCAGGAGTTTAATGATGCCTCTAAGCAGAGGTTGTACTACAGGGCACAGTGTCCATGAACCTCTAGGATCCAGGGTTACCTTGTGACTTCAGCCTGCAGTGAATTCTCCTCTTCAACTCTGCTTCTAAGAAAGCTTTCAACCCAGCACCCCCCTCCCCATTGTTGCTACCAACAGTGAAGGAAACAATTTTGAACTCTGGCGTAGGCTGGGCTCCAGATGGCTGCCAGCTTTTTAAGCGCTGAGTTGACTAACCTTGCTCAAAGCAGGTCTATAGAACACAGTGCTTCAAATATCAGTGTCTGCTGGGATTGCATCTATATATGTGGAGTCCCACAGTTTCTATCACTACCATAGTTGAATGAGTGAATCAGGAGCAAGAAGGATAAAATTGAGGAAAATGCACGAGACCTCTCCCTCTCTGATGTTGAATCAGCCCATTAAACAGCACGGAGCAGCTGAGCATAGATTTTCATTGAGCTTGCTGACCACTAAAAGTAAATGAATATAACCCAGGCTGGGACTGAGTCTGGGAAAGTCCAAAATGTTGACTTCCATGTGGAGATGAAAAGGACTGTCCTGAATTCAGCCCAGGTCAAAGAAGTGGTTCAGGATGCAACAAAGTTATTCCACCTTGGAGCCATTTTGTAAGAACAGAACCCATGGGTAATGACTAAAATTCAGTCATTTGATTATGATATTTATAACTGTTCTTATGTATTGACAATAATAAAAGTACCAGCCAAACCATCCTGGAATGGAGTCACTCACTTTCTGAGAATAAAATTTATGGGGACAGTTTGATGCTGTTTCCCTGGAGTCTTTCAGTCTGACCTCAGCCACAAATAAATTATTTTCAAATTTAGAGAAATAGCTCTGGGATATATAATATGTGATGTAAAGAGAAAAAGCACCATCTTCATCCCTAGCCACAGGAAAGCCTGTTTTCTTCGGTTCTTGGCCCATATGAGAGTTAGTGCATGAAATACAAATTGCTGCTCAACATTTAAGTTTGGCAGAGCCAATTAAAACTGCCTTCTCAACATGGGCTTGGAGGTTATTTCAATTAAATCCTCTGTACAAAAGTAGTTGCTGCACACTGGATTTCTTGGTATTTCTGAGAGGCTGTCCTTAGTGGATAGTTTAATTTCTGCAGTGCATTCATCTCTCCCCTTGATTACTGCAACCTCCCTCTCCCTCCCTGATATCTGTGTCACCCTCCTGTAGGCCATCTGAACACTGCTACCAAATAGATGACCTGCACCCTCTTTCACATCAGCTCACTGTTTCTGATTACATCTCTCAGTCAGTTCTCCAGTGATCCATTATCTTGCTTTGTATTTTTGTCCTGCAACTCCAGGCTCATCTCTTCCATCTTTGACCAAAATAGTGTTCTGTTTCTGATCTGAGAGTCCACAGACTTTCTGAAAGATAATTGGCCATTGTTCCAGTAAGAAGAGGGAAATTTTATATGTAAAAAAATGGAATAAAACAGGAGTAGGGAGTCATTCAGGAGGCCACAGGACTGATACTGTTTTCTCCATATTTCTGTAAGGCTTTCTAAAGTCATGCTGATTCAACCAGCTCCTTGGGACAACAAGGAAAACAAGGACCTGATAGTCTGCCAGCAAGCCTAGAGTAAAGGACACCATATTTTTAACTTCCTCTAAAGGCTCATCACTTCTGCAAAGTCCACAGGAGTCACCCTCATTCCAATTTCCCTTACATTTACTATTTAATTTGACTTGTACTGAGGAAAATAAATTATTTTCTTGTCAGGATGCAATCCGGCCTCTCAACTCCCTGCTGTCCTGCTGACTTCCACTGTAAGCTTGGACATATTGCCTATCACTCCATGCTTCAAGTCTCCAGCAGTGTGCTATAGGGATAACTGTGCTGCCCTGTCTCACAGGAACTATGTGAGGAGGAATACACTCCTGACTGTGGGGTCCTAAGGCTCTGCAACAGCAGTAGGGAGAAAGGTGGGAGGGCATATGGAAATACTGCAGAGAGAATAAATGTCTTCCCTACCTTGTGTTGCTGTGGCCGAAGTCTAAGTATGGTAGGCACCCTCAAATAGAAGAAGGGGGGATGCATCTCACAATTGTAGATGTCTAGAACTGAGGTGGTTCTATATAGTCAGAGGAAGGAATTAGATACTTCCCATCTACTATTCACTTGGCCACTTTTAGGTATCCACATTGCACGTTATTTCTTTCCACAGACAACTCAGGGAGTCTGTTGACTTGCAAGGTCTGAGACACAGTGAAGAGACTTAATGACTTGTATATGGTTCCTTGGAATCAGTGAGTTGAGGAAGCACAAAGAGTGTATGTCACCTATTAAACATATTTCAAAAATATATAAACAATATCAAGGAAACAAATATTTCAGATGTTCATCTCTATATTCCAATTATTCATCTCACACTTTAAGAAGGATTTTTAAGATCCTCCTCCTATCACATTAACTGGGTCTTCTTTTTATGTACTATGTACTTTTATGTATCAGGAATACTAACTCTATGCAATAGTTGCTCACCTGCATACAAATGTGTCTCACAACCATTATGCAGAACAAACTTTCTTTTACAATTCTTCAGTGGACTCTAGTTTTACTGTGTACTTGGATGATGAAATTAAGCAACAGAGGGTCTTTCAACCTTTTATCTTTAACTAATATTGCAATGTTCATATATAGAATGCCTCACAGAAATCATCAGTAATGTCCTAGGTATTATTGTGTAGTGAAGGTGGTACCTTTGAGACACATCAGATCTACCACATGCAAGATGATGAATTTCTCTGCAATACTTAGATGGATGTCAGAAAATCTGATCCATTTTTCAGAGTCCTCAAATCAAGTCTAGACAGAAAAGAAAGGCATCTCTCAGAGTAACGTCTTCCAATTTATGGCCCAGTAAATCTGAAATTATAATCCTTGGTGCATCTGGCATACACAAGACACTAGGTTCTGAACTTCATCAGTAGGTGTTATTAAGTATCTCCTCATAAGACGGATCTAGATTTCTTGAAGACACCTTCAGACAGTCCACCAGACAATTTAAGTACTGAAAGTGGAATGAAAGACTGGACTTTGTTCAGGTTGAGATACATGGGGGTGTGTAGGTCTCAGAATTCAGTATTTGGTTGTGATTGCTTGCCTCTTGAATTGCTTTTCATTGTAAAAGAGTATCTTCGTTTCCTTTTAATGTGCAGAAAACAGTTTTAGAAACCTGTTTTTCCAGCACTGCTTTGAACCTCCTTTGCAAGAAGAAATCACCATCAAATTAGGGACCTCCATCCAGTCTTGTTGATGGTATTTCTAGACACCCACTTTGTAGAGCTGTGAGACAACAAACAAGTTTCAAGACAATGCGAATTCTCTTTGTCTTGATTTTTTTTCATTTACCTCACCGGTCTATTCCTCTCTTAAACCACGTGACAACAAGTGCAACCACCGAAGATGTGAGCTTGGTGAGGTGTAGATACTGTGCCTTAAACAAAGATAATACTAATGAATTCACATTCAACCTTTTCAGCCCAGTGATAGAAAAAGATTTTCAGTCACTTTAGCCTGAGCTACATTTGCACTCAGGGTCACCCAAAGAAAAGGACAACACATTCATCTTTATCCTCCTTGAGTTGCTGAACCACTCAGATAATCTATAGTGAGTTACAAAGTGAAATTAAATACCTTAAAATGCCATCTATCTGATCCCCAATTAAAACATAATCTTTTTAAAGCTGTCAATAGCTGCTGACCAGAATCAATAAGGGGAAGATTATGACTGGCACTTCTCCAGTGATCTCCAGGCAGACAGGAAATACACTGCTGTTGTCAGGTCAGCAGGAAAAGGGGAAAACTGGACCCCAAACAGAACTACATCATAGACAAGTGGAATTCGAGATCTTCTGCAATGATCCTGCTGTGTGGTTTTGGGGTCTATTGTGGGTTTTTTGTTGTTTGGTTGTTGAGTTCTTTTAACTAAGAAAGGAGGGGACATGATACTTGTGAAGGTTTTAAAGAAATAACCCCGGTGTCTTAAAATCATGAATCTTTAGAAAAGTATTTGTAAAAGAAGTTTTACTTTGATCCATATATATATGTATATATATGCACTGAAGTTTCTGAGGCAGATTCAGCCAGTGTCTTAAGAATTTGAGGAATTCTTTTCATTTGCATTTAAGAAATATAAGCTTACACTTATCCAGATCCTGGATATTCATCATCATTGCTACAGCAGTTAAAGTTTTAACTATCTAAATCTAGTGTTTGACATCAGTGACGCAAATGATCCCTACTACAGTATGTAAGCTTAGGGTAAGAGGCCTAAACTCCTTCTTTTCCTCCTGACCTACATTAGGATTGCTTTTATTTCTAGGCCAGATTGGAAAGTTCAGGATAAAAAACTGTTTCCTGGTGTGCAGAGGGCTTAGTAGCCTTTCTACCCACAAGCTGTTGCTTTCCTCCAGCCTTCCACAGTACAGATTGTGGCACAAATGGTCCAACCTGCCTGTGAAGTTAGAGCAGTCAGAGCAATACACTTATTGTACTGACAAAAAAGTCACCAGAGCACTACCTCTAAAGAAAATTCTTTCAACGCAATCCATAACTGCTGTTAAGTTGTTCAACAGTCCTTACAACTACATGCTGAAGAATGGCTCATACATGTGAATTTTCCTCCTCCTCCTGCAAAAGCCATGAAGTAAGCTCTAGACCCAGAAAGAAAGACTACTGCAATGATCCAAACTTACCTAGACCTTAGGAATGGTGATCCCAAGTACTTGCTCTGACAGAGTGTCTGTGAAACACAAAATCATTTCATCTCTATGCATCACTTCCCGTCTACAGAAAAGTGGGTGACAAATCTTTCATGCCTCTGCTGATCTGAGGAGAAGCACAAAAATCATTCAAAATGTGGACTTGATAAGCACCTAAAATCAACAGAAGCCAAGCTGGGGAACTGTTTATGTGCAAAAACACATAAGGGATTGCAGCACAAATGTAATATGATGAAACAGCACTTTTTGGTGCTGCTTGCATTTAAGTGTGTTGATGAATGACATATCTGATTTTTCTCGCTGATATCCATCATTTAAATATAAGCTTTAAAATGACCAATTTTCTTACAAAACTTTGTGATATTTTGCAAATAATTTGGGCAAGAAGATCACTTTGCAAATAAAACAGCCCATTCTAAGGTTAAGTTCTCCAAAAGCCTTGTGAAGCACAATATGTAGCTGTATTTTCCTGACCATAGGGACCCTTACACAGAAGCATGCACAGCAAGTCAAAACACAACAGCAAACATGCCAGCATAAAATTTCTGAAATCAGTCTGGCCCTGTGCTTTTTACAGGTGTGGTTTGGACCCCTGCAGATTTGCGTATTCCCCTGCAGATTTCTCTGATATTGGTCACTTTTGTTACATATTGGATAGCTTATGAAAGCAGTACTTATGATAGCACTGTGTTGTTCAGAGCACAACTTTTCTGTCTCATTAGAATAACAGAGACGAGGCTTCCTACAAAACGACTGCACTGCATTGACGTTTTGTAACTCCACTCTACTCGTTCATTAGCAGTACAGAAAATGCTGCTGAAACCACACAAAAATGCATCTGGACAAGGTCAGTTTCAAAACTAACTCTTCCTACTCATAAATCACATGCAAATAATATGGTTATTGCAAAGTTAAAGTTGTCAGCACTCAACTAGCAGAACATGTAACACCATGATCACTACCAAACTTCATCCAAAACCCACAAAAGAAAAAAAAAAAAAAAGAAAACTGCTAAATGTTGTTCACTACCATATTTAATCATTTCAGTCTTTTCTGTGTTTTCTACTGCTTTCTTTGCCAGACTTTGCATTCAAAAGTAAGACTCCATCCTCTGAGAATAAGGTCCCTTATTTGGAGGCAGCAGCTTCCAAAATCTTTTGTCCTTATAAGACTGTTAAATATGACAAATAAACACTGAAATCAAAATGAACCTAGATAAAGTGACTAAAACAGACTTTTGATAAGACTGTTTCTTAAAATAAGAAAAATGGATCTTTCTCATTTTTCTTAATCAGGGGAAAACAATGATAAGAAGTAAAACAATAATATTGCAAAAAGGGTTCAATTTCATTTTAAGACTTATAGTGAACTAACATTCATACCTGAAGGGCAGAAAACATCCAAAACAGGCTTACTTCCACAGTAAGTAGAGGGATCTAACAAAGAAAACAATCAGGCCAAGGAAAAGCAAGAAAGTTGCTTCCAGATTATTTTCAAAGCCCAACTTTAGCCAGGCAGGTTTGAAAATGTTGGCATGTGCATAAAGGAAATCCTTGTCCTGTGTTTGAACATGGGGTATCTTACTGTGTGTTTCAAGCAGTATTTTAATGGTTCATCAATACATCATTAATTGCAACAAACAAAACCAAAGAAATCACAGAAATCAAAGAAAAAAAGAAGACAGCTGTAAACAGCTGCAACCTCTTGTTCTCCTTAATCATTTAATTCCGTACACCTATATTGAAATTTCACACTATGCCTTAGCAGGGCATTGTCACAGCAAAACACTAGAATGCTGATATTGTGCTAGGTCAAGAGTTAAGTAAGTTCATTCCACCCCTGCTATTTTGTGTTTTAAAGCAGTCCTTACTCTAGGCAGACTCTCTCTGTTATTATTACTTCTTGAATGATAAGAGCTGGGATTGACCTTCAAAAGAGATTTAAATGGCCTTATCCGAAAAACAGTCTGTGAACATCTATAAACTAATGTGCTGCCTTTACACCTCCTTTCTCAGAGAGGAGGTGTAAAGGCAGCACATCAAAGTCAGCAAGGAACTTACAATAATGGATTTCAAAGTCAAAAATCTAATGCAAATCTAAGTATTTGCTTATAGACTCTTTGAAGTCTTGACAGATTAAGTTTAGAAGTATTTTCATAGATGGTATCTGCATAATCTAATAGAGATGATTTCAGGAACTGAGTAGATGTTTCCAGTAGATGTTTAGATTATGGAACACCATTTTTCAATAACTTTAATAAAGAATACATTTGTGTTTAATTTCTTTTAAGTTTATAGCACAATACTGAGCAGTTATAAATGATATTCTGCATCTGTGGAAAGGTTTTTATCTCAGTAGAAGAAACTGGCAGATGCACAGGATAAAGGAGTTTCATCTCTGTTATGCTTATATAATATAATTGACTTTGTTAAAGGACATTTATGTGTTGTTTGATTTACATCCTATGTCAGCTTAATGCATCAACCACGTAAGGTTCCACTTGTTTAAATATTTCATTTTAAAAGGTGCAGTAAGCTCATAACTTCACCAACATCCACTCTTCCCTGACTAAAATGGATCCTCCAGTTTAATCTATTACACTAGAAGTAAATGAAGGCTTCACCCTTTCCCTTGATAGAGGAACCGAGGCTGTCATATTACTTATTACCATCAAAGTATCTTGAAGAAGGTACAAATAAAAGTGTGACAATAATTATATGGAATTTTTCCTTTTAAAAAAGTGTAAAATAAGACTTAAAACATAAAAATGAAAAAAAAAAAAAAAAAGGCCAGAATGCTTGTGTTGCTTATTGAAAACATTCTCTACTGATACTTTTAAGACTAGAATTTTTCTTTTAAGTAAAAAAAAAAAAAAAAATAATAAAGTGTTTGGCTTTTTTCCAGGTTCAGTTCGATTTATGTTTATTTGTTAACATATTATCAGAGCAATCTTTTTCAAATTAGATACACTTACAGCTGTTGGAATTACTTAAAATGTGTTTGTAGACTTAGTCTGCACCAGAAAAGTTTTCCTGGTTCTAGCACGCCAGAAAGAAACCTCCTAGTGTGTGCACAGTTAAAATATCCAGATAGAAGTTTTACTGGTGTGCTTTTATTTTGTTAGAGATTTTGCTAACAATATTACAAATAAATAAATAAATAACCAACATAGCTTTCCAGGAAATCACTGGCATAAGATGAACTTGTTTAGACTTCTTCTTACTAAGATTTTAGAGGACCTCTGTCCCTACACAATCACATGAGGGTACCTCCTATAAAGTATAAATCAGCCCGAAGTAATACGGGGCATTTAAAAACAAATGTTAAAGCCTTAGCTCTCATACTTTTAGAAAGAGCAAATATGCCACCCCACCTTTCTGAACATGGGTAAATTGAGGCTCTGAGACTGTGTGTGATGCACCAAATAATGTAGAGACTCCAGAGAGAAGAACAAAGCAACCTGGAGATCCCACCTTCTGTCTTGGTAGACTTTTCTTCAGTCTACAGATGGGTAAAACTACATAAGACACTGCAAATTCAAGTGCGCAGTCCCTTGGATGCAGGCTGTAAGACAACAGAGTGATGCTGCCTTTCTTTGAGTTTTACATGGATTTTTTCTTACATACCCAGGAAAGTGGGACAGAGAAATATGACTGTAGTCTTTTGCATGTCTCACAATTATAGTATAAAGTTGCTTAATACCTGCAAAGGTTTGGAAGTGTAAAGTGCCAAATATTATCAGATGTGGGCTTGAACAGAAACATCTGTTCTAAAATATATATATCCAGAGAACTTGATTGCTTCCTATAATAAAGAATAGAGAGCAAGATTTTAAAACTGAAGTGATGTTAAAATCTGACTTGGTTTCTGGATGGGCCATTCTTGTCTTAGGAATTAAACTACCTGAACAGACAAGCTATTTTGCTTTTCTAAATTGCAAATACATCTTGATTAAACTCCAACCACAAAGAGATAAACTTTGTTCATCACGCTGCCTGTTCTTTTGAGCCCAAACTAGAATATTAATATACTTTCCTCCTTTCTTTTCTAGTAGGTGTTTATAAGACAGCTGTAGGTTGAAACAGAGATCTAGGATTTTTACCTTTCACGGAGCGGATGACTGGAAGAAACCATTTCATATCTCCCTTCTCTAGTTTTCTGTCTTTAAAATGGAGATGATGACACTGCGTTCTACAACTCTGTGATTCATGTTTCTCCATGTAAATTGGTATTATTTCACTTTCTGTCTTGGTATATCGGTTCTTTTTTCCATTGGCACTGATCTGGTGTTATTTGATGACTTCTGTGTTAGGTTACATACACACCAGACTGTACAAAGTGCACTAGCTAGGCCATACAGGCTTTCAGATAGATTTCATGTATGCAAAGGTTCACAACAGCTCCCTTCTCCCCCTGGGGATCAAGGGAAACTGCAGGGTTATACCAGTGCCCTAAGAGGAGTCACATTCACCCTTACAATGGGGATGAAGGATTTAAAACACCAAGTCATGTTTGGTACCATTGCCCTGGAGTGCTTGTTTTTCTTTAATGAATTCATTCTTTTGAGCTATTTTGGGGAGAAAAAAACCTTTGTTCTTCATGCTTGTGTTTGTTTTACTTTTGAGGTGTGATCAAAGTAAGTCCTGGCCGTGTAATCATTTAATGCATTTTGGCTGCCGTTTCAGCTTCCTTTGAAATTTATCCCTTTTCTCTTGCCTGTGACAGCCAAACTTTACCTCCAGGTAGTAGAGAGGCTTACAAACTCTTTTATATCTCACATCTGCTTTCAGCCCATTAATCACCCAGATTGTAGACAGCTTCTTCCCTCTCTTATAGTGTGTGACTTTGTCTAGACTAGGAATTAAAGGGTGAATTTTAACATGGTCCAGCTAACATGTTTACATGTGGACCAGGCTGTATATCCTTTAACTCATGTACAGCTAGGCAAGTTAAACGCTTAGGAAGAAATTATGATTCAACATGACAAGTTTAGCACATGCCAGAAGATGCTTTCCCTTAAATGACAGGTAAAATCTTGGTCCTTACAAAGTCAACATAAATTTGTCATTGACTTCAAATGTCTTGGAATTTCCCCTAAAACTTTAGGAATACATTAATCAGAACAACTTGAATAAGAGCACCTATTTCTTGCTACACCTCTGATTTAGGAGATCAGAAAAATTACACTGTGATTCCATATCTTTAGGGACACAGTTCCTTTACGACTGTGGACAGCTGCACAGCGATACTGAACCAGAGCTTCTAGCAGCAGAAGCTCAGAAATAAAACAAAAACCAGCCTGTCAAGTATCGCTTCAAAAAAAGTAGACAGTTTACCCATTACGATTAATTGCAGAAAGTCTACCAGTTTTACTCTCCTTACACTCCTAGCTGCTTATTTCCACCTTTCACCATAGATTTCCATTCAGCTGGGACAGAAGTTGTCTTCTCCATCATGACAAGTCCTGCAGTCAGCATTTTCTCCCCAGTGCTTATTTTCATGTCCCAACCTGGCACTTTTTCAACTGGCCTGAGTACTGAACCAGCCATTTGTGTTGCTATGCTCTCAACTGGGGTGCTGCAGCTGGAGAGCTAATGTCAGGGCGGGGACGTTCTTTGTGTTTTTCAAATCAATTGTTTCTTGGGCTTACAAAGCAAAGTTAACACTATTCATCTATTCACCAGGTAAGACAAACTTAGCAGTAAATGAAGGACCGGAGAAAGTGTGATGGAGGAGACAGACAGGCTTTTGTGTTTGGTGACCTTTTCACCACAAGCACGCGAATCTCTTGAATCAAGGACTCACATGTAGACAGAGACAGTGCATTAGTACGAAGGTGTACTCCCATTCCTGGAGTCTGAACTTTTAAAAGTGAATTAGAGAGGATGGCTCCTGCCAGCCTTCACCTCCTAAGAGAGATAAGGCCAGCATTGCCTCTATTCTCTGATTTTGGAAGAAAGCATTTTGTTTTAAAGTATCCATTTGATTAATAAGCTTTGTATAAATGATTAATAAGGCATCAAAGTCCTTAATATCATTTTAACTTGGGTTTTGTTTACTCTCTATTTGCCATCTAAAAAATGTTTATGCAACATTATGAGGCAATGCATATTTATCAAAGACTGCAGGTTAATGGAGGATGATCAGGAAAGCAGAGAGAAAACATGATTTGCCTATTAAGTTGAATTAGGAGAATTTAGAGGAAAAATGCATGGTAACTGTTACTCAACGTCTGCCAGACCTTAAATCATCATCTTATATCAGTGCAGTGCCTTCTGTCCCAAACTACATTGCGAGCTATGAGAGAATAATTTCACATTACCTTCAAAACTCATCCACTTCTTGAGTGGCATATAGTAACTATGTAGCAGCCCCACACAATAATTTTGGCTATTAAAATGAACGCAAACACAGAGTGAAACAAGAAGCTGAACAATGTAAGGCAGAGTACTGCTAGCCAACCAGAACATAATCAAGACATAAGGTTATGTACTAGTATTTTTTTTTAAATTACACTATTTGTAATGACCCACAAATGGCCAAGGTATGAACACAAGGGACTTACTTAATGAAAGTCAGTACAGGAAAGTCACACTGCAGGCTCACAATGCACTTTCCCTGTCTTGCATTTTACGCTTTCCACCTTGTCTCACCGGTGCTGTGGCATATCTGGGTAGTGATACACCAACACTCACCAGGAATACATTATAAGGAGGGTATTCCCTTCCAAGAGGAGTTACACTCTCTCTTTTTTGCTGTTGTTTTTTTTTTTTATTATTTTTGCATGTATAATTAGTTTCACAGAAGGTAATATCTGATCTCCAGATAACAGGTCTGCACTGAAGAAAGCAAACATAAAACTATGTTAATGTGATCTTGAAATTACAAAGCTTAAGTCTGAGGCATACCAGATTCCCAAGCAGTGTCCATCATTTTATACATTCACCTTCCTGCTAAATTAATGAAATTATAGTCTTTCATATAAAATTCTGGCCACCATGCCAACATAGACAACGTGCAGACTTTTCTGATTACCTCTCATTGCTGGTAAGCTGTATCTCAGAAGGAACTTTCCTACAGTTTACATATTCATGTCAAACCATCATGGTCTAACAGCTCCAGAAATCCAAAGATCAATCTCTGAGATTGTGCTAAAACTCCATAGTGATTTAACCCTGAACTTTGGCACAAGCCTACCCTTTCCTGCTCTGTTTCTTCTCACCCACCCGGAACACGTGCTTCAAATTAACAAGGAATGGAACATTTCATTAGTTTCATTCAGTTCTGTGGCTTAGCAAATTTTATGCGTGTTGCTGGTCTGGGAGAATCAAATTTTAACATATTCTGCAGTCTCAGTCTATATGAAAGCATAACTGTTCTGTTAATTCTCATGGAAGTAAGACTACAAGTGGCATAAGCACTTGGGAGATTTCAAGAGAGTGTTTATCTACACTCACTACAGGGCAAATGGGTCTCTAAAGTTTTGTTCTTAAAGCATATAGTCTTTGGGAATGTTTCACCATCATGATTGGTGGCCATGATGGGTGTTTCAACTAGTGTGCTCCCATATGAAATGCATAATCCAATTTGAGAATAAAGGAAACCAGGTACTGTTCATCAAAATAAGGTCTGACGTGTTGCTACACAGTTTACCTTTACATTAATACAAGTAGGAAGCAAGTATTTTGTGTGTTAGGTTATCTTCCGGAACTTATCTGCTGTAATTGCAGCAAATATAATGGACTTTAATGTATATAAAAGACTTGATGAGAATCATCACTTCAGCTACAGTCTTTTGTTTACAGCCTGAAAATGAAGACTGCAGACAGAGGTAAGAGACTTCAGTGTCAGCTGGAATTATTTTGGGTTTATCACAGAGTAAAAGAACTCAATCTTATCCCACTGAATGGTGCTGTGAAACAAGTTCAAGGAAGACAATAGAAGAGGACAATGCAATAACACAATATATTCACACTGAATCAGAGGCTCTCTTGTAGGACAAAAATTAATGTATCATCAAATCAATTCATTTTTTCTTATGAAAAAAATGTAGTATCTTTGGCTAAAAATATATAATTTTAATCTCTGCTTATTTCCATTGAGAGGATGCTCAGAAATCTCTGTTCTTCAATACAACAGCCAAAAGTTCAAGCTCCTTAAGAAACCACGCAATTGGAACACACTAACAACAAAAATACACTTTTTTATTGGGTTTGACTTAACTTAAGTTTTAAATCAAACTAGAGCAATCAAATTTTTAAAGCCTGATCAGCTGAGAAATAAGGATATTAAATATGATTAAATGTGATTGCATTTGAGTGTAAGGACTGTTCTTCCATTACTGCTTTGATTAAAAAAAGCAATCTGAGCTGTGAGGTAGAAAAGTTAAATGCAGCAGGAAAAAAGAAAAGAGCTTAAAGTTTCTTTCCATTCTTTTTCAATATATATTATTTCTTGTATGAGAAAATAGTATTTTTTTAAGTATGTGCTTTTCAAAAACTGAAAGCACATTGGCAAAGTTTCTGTAACTTAATATTCCTTCATGCTTTTTAATTATAGGAAATATGAAGATGAAAAAAGGAAGAAAAAAAGTTGTTCTTATGGGACGTCTGGGAACAAGAATAGGAGATACATTTTCAAATGAAAAGTGGACTGGAAACCTTAGTTCTTAAGCTGGAATTTAATTGGTGCAATATTGAAGTTTAAAGAGTAATAAAGTTTTTGTCCTCAGGTTATGAGAAGAAAATTACCCATAACATTTTTTTGGATTATAATATCTTAGCTGCTCCACCAGTCTATCTTTTTCTGGTATTATCATCATTACCGCTCTGATCATTTTCTGTGTTTCATACCTTCACCTCCAAGCATTTTGAATGGTGCTGAGAACCCCAGTGAACTTTTCAGATGCGAGGCGGAGATCAGCCACTGATCAAAATGCACTTGAACTGCAGAGTCTTCGGAGCTGTTTTCAGAAAGGCAAAATGTGTCGCTCCTTAGAGATGAGATAAATGGTAAAGCCAGCACAGATCACTCACTCTCACCTCCTAATTGAAAAGTTGGCTGCTGATCAAGAGCTGGCAGTGACCATCTCAAGCCATCAGGATGCCAATATATGCTTCGACCTTATTTCTCCCCCTCAGAAAAGATCAATCACAAATTAATGTTATATTAGTGAAAGCAAGGACTTTTACTGAAAAGGGAAATCTATAAAAATAGCATCTGATGAAATGGTAAAAAACAAGATAGAGAGAAAACTAGCCTAGACTGGCAGCAGAACAGTGTGCTTACTCAATGCAAGTAAAATAATCTGTAATCTTAATCGTATCTAAACTACAATAACGCAAATTGTATCTAAAAATGATAACTGCTATATGAAAGGTTCATTTTGGTTTGTTTTGTTATTCTGCAGCAGAAGTTGCAATCAGTTTTCTGGTTAAATTGTCTATTCTAGTTTGCCACTAATAATTATCTGCACAGGAATACTGCATATTGTCATTGCTCCAAACCACTGAATGCAAGAAAAATTTCTCAAAAGGATCCTGGTTTTATGATAAAATGACACATTAGGATGACTCTGAAGTAGTGAGACTTCTTTTTTTAAACCTGTTTGAATAGGTAAAATCTCTGGGAACCACACAAACGAAACAGTGGTCTCTGCACTTCTTATTCCTTGCTCTTCTCTCATTTTAAAAATGTTAAATGCAAACCACTGAACACAGTAATGTAACAATACGATGTGACTCCTGGACATGGACCTCAGATGGGTGTACGTGTCTGAACAGGCACTGTCTGCTTATCAGTCCTTCCCAATGCACATGGAGTGCCTGCCTGCATCTGTATACCAGGCATCTGAGCCTTAAAGACTCAGGGGAGTCACACAAAGAAAATACATCGGTGTGGTCCAAGGACTACTCTTCAGGCTTGGTGCAAGGAGCTCAAAAGTGTTTATGTACTTAAGAATAAGTTTTACGTACCTGAAAAGCTTTAGGGACAGACTTCCATGCTAAACATTTGTGGGTCAGGTAAACCTCTTGTAGAACAGATGTAGTCCCTCCAAGCTTGACAGTCATGTTTTACCTCGGTAATAAATACAAGGAAGCTAAAGATAACCGCTCTCCACTCATTCGCACACGTGAGCACATACTTCCAGTTCCTTCCTTAAATTGAAGACACATCTAGGGAAGGAGGACATACAAAAAGAAATGTGCAAAACAGTATTTTACAGGCTGAGATACTGAGGACGCTGCCTGACAAGCTCTGGTGATTTATGGCAGGTGCCAAAGAGGTTACTGTTCCCACCTAGCTACTGTCCTTACCAGGCAAAGCATCTATTCTTCAGCTCTTGCCTCTGTTTTATGGAGACTCACACAGAGTGGGAACTGTGGTGCTTGTGGAGTAGGCACACTGCTCATTCAGCTTTCTCTGCTATGGCATCAGGGACTTCTTCAGTCCCCTCAAAAAGTACCACCAGACCTCATGAGTCACAGCATCAAGACACAGAAAGAAGTTGCTGAAGAAACAGCTGCTGAGCTCAACAGTGCTGAAGAGCAGCAAGGCAATCTCTAGCAGAACTAATAATAGATACTAGGTTTTATAACTCCAGACCCAGGATCCTATTAGAAATCCAGACTTTCCATTACAAGAATGAGAAGAACAATGTATGGTGACACCTCCAGAGATTCATCTAAAATTCCTCAGAACCAGGCAGAGTTTTGGAGGTAGCAAACAGTTTACATAGTTTTCTTTCTTAGACTTAAGCCTAAACCTTTCCAAAATGAAGAAAAAAAGCCAATCAACCACCACCCCTAAAAAAAAAAAAACAAACAACCAAAACAAAACAAAAAAAAAAACACCAAACACACAAAAATCCCCCACCCCAAAACAAACAAAAAATCAAAGCCAAAACCAAGGCACTCCAGGACACTGAAACAGATGGAGCATGTCAGCATTTACTTCAGAGGAAAAAAAAAAGACTTTATAATGGAGGTGCTGAAACAAGTTTAATTATAGAAGCATGAATGGCATCCCTATAATAAAACAAACTAAAAAGTCAAATGAATGTCCTTGCCCTTTATTAAAGAGCTGTGTGCATTTGTTCTCTGATATAATGCTATGGAAGCTCACCTCCCTATTACTGGTTCTTCTTACACTATCCTGGGTTTTACAAAAAATGCAAAGCTCAGAGACACAATGCTCTTTCAAAACTGAAGAGCAATTATTTCTTGTATTTAAGCCTTGGTTCACCAGGACAGCCTCACAAGATAAACAGTCTTGTTTTCATAAGGACACTGGTAGAGCAGGAATTATATTCATTCTAAACTTCAGTGCCATCAAGGTAACATTTCATATGAAGCAGAAAGTACATCCCCACATATCAGTATGAAAATGTGAAAGACACCCTGGCTTAATGCTACTTTAAGAGATCAGAATCCATCTTTCAGTGTGTGTAGATCACTCTCTCAGTAGTATAACAGAATAAAATCATATTATTTTTCTGTGCCCAGGGAAATAAAAAAGGCATCTCTTTTTCAACATGCTGATAAATTCTGAGTGAATCTTATGATTTAGCAAGAACATGGTGCAAAATCTGCTGAAATCAGTGGGATCCTATTGATTTCAGAAGGCTGTAAAATATGCCCTGTGGTAGAAAAATGTTTGTGAATCATTCACTATTGGCTTGAGTTTGTTATCAAACACTAAAACACTTTATCTAAGAATCCTACAGATTTTATAAACCTCTACTTAGTTGTGATGGACTTATTGTTATTCCAAATCTCCCCATAATTTACTCAATAAATTGGATAGATCTGATCCAGGACAGAAAAGTAAGACATATGCTAGTATTTGTAACTCAAACCATCTCCTTTTACTGTATTATTTTCTTTTATAACTTCTTCTTAAGCACAAATATTTATATTTCAAGTGAAGCCTTTGAGAAACATCTCTTCAAAATAACATGCCAAACTTTAAAAAACCACCTTTGTCAAGAAACATGGTCACCAAACATTCAGTTGTGGAGTAACTGGAAAGTGCCATTTAGGATCACAGCTTCTTTGCTCCTTTTGTTCTCTAAGATCACAGCCTAAGAAAATGCTGGCTCACAGCTGAGAAAAACAAGGCCAATATTTTGGGCCCAGACTTAAAGTTAGGAGTTGACTAGTGGCAAACAAAGACAAGTTGCCCCAGAGAAGCTCAGATGCCACTGATGGCAGCTCCTAGATCAGCTCTGGCTCTGTGCAATGGCAGCACCCCTATGCCAATAACTTTTCTGAGGGGACAGATGTGGTCCCCAGCTCATTTCTGGTAACACCCTGCCTGAAGCTTTGTGACTTTTTGTTCACCTTGAACATCCTTCTCATCGGCCAAAAATAATATGACCCTTAACAGAACTATTTCTTCCTGATTAAGGCTGCAACACAAATGGACCAAAGCCAGGAAGTTTAAAATTAAGCTGACACTTTGTCCTTTAATTCTACCTGTCAAGGAGAAGAAGAAGAAAAAAGAAAATCAGCTTCACAGAACAAGTTCTCCAGACTTAAGTTTTAATGAAGTTTCGGTGTCCCGTTTTTTTATGGTTTTTGTCCCAAGCCTATCATTATTCAGTGGGTTGATTTTTTTTTTTATATTATTTTTTTGCATTTAACGTCTTTGTTTTCTAAAGTGAAAAGAAGAGAGGCAGAAGTCTTTAATGGAAAGTTCTCCAGTGCATATTAATTATCTAAGAGACCAGAATGACTGCTTTTGTTGAATACATATTTATAAATCTTTTTTAAAATGTACATTATTTACTAATAGACTAGAAATATTCTAAAGACAGCCATTTCTATCTGAGTAGGTAAATATATCTTTACAATTTTTAATTAGGTCACATTATTTTAGTGATAGGGAAGAAGCTCTCTTGATAGGAGTCCATAATGTGTAGTCTTGCCTTCTCTGTTCAGAGAATTCACCCACAGACATCAGGCATTTGGCACTTTAATCAAAATTTAAACATCTCAAGAGTCACTAAAAATGTTGTACAAAGAGAGTCCCTAATTTGCAAAGATTTAGGGGGAAATCTTCTTTTTTCATCTGTCACAAAAAATCTGTACCTTTAGGTTTATGACTTTGACTCAGCAATGCAACTCCTACTGGTTTCAGTTCTTAGACCAGTTTGCAATTTATAATCATATGCTTTATATTCCCCAGGTTCTGCTGTGAGCAGGGATTGACGAGGACATCAAAATATCTGACTCCAGCCAGTTATGACGAGAGTAGAGGATGCTTGTAATCCATGACTCAAATTGATCATTTGTCCCACATCATTCCTTGTTCTAATTCCCCCATTTCCTGGGGTTCAAAATTTGTATCCAAAACATGCAGTTTCTATCTACTGCACATGTAAGGTTTGCTGGTGAAATTCAGAAGTACAAGCATTGCTTCTGACCAACCAAGATTTTTTTAATCCACTTGCCTTCCATGACATGACCAAATGAAACCAAAGGGCAAAACCTTGGCACTGAGAATTTAAAAACAAACAAACAAACAAACAAACAAAAAATCCTGCTGGGCTAGAGAAAGAAGTTTGGGGTTTTCTTTGAAATGTTTGTTAGTCAGAAAAATTCAGCATAAAATTCTTCTGGGTTTATTTCCACATTCAAACCCCAAACTACTAGAGGCTTTTGCATAACTTCAGATTTTGTTGTGAAGAGTTTACACAGCTCTAATCTGCACATGAAACTCATACTGACATCAATGACTTTTTTATGCAGGGATTGAGAGCACAATGTGCAGTCAAGATCCCCTCTGCAGATAACCCAAAAGCAGAGTTTTGACCTTACAGCTCAGCAGAGAAAGTTAGATGCCAGGTGAGATATCAGTGGCCTAAAAATATTCACATTCAAACCTCAAACAAAGGTTCAAAATGCAGTATAAACCAAAAATTCTTACATGGGGTTTCTATTTCTTTGCGCTATCACGCAATTTTCATTTTATTATGGAAATCTGTTTAAGATATAATGAAGGTGAATTTAAAACAGACTCACAACCTGGTTTCCATCTTCATGCTAGTGGTTTCAGCCTGCAAGTAATTGTGGCCACAGATTTCATGCCTGCAGTTTTGTGAACAAGTGTTGCCCTTTGGATATGTCTGCCATGAAGCAGCAGCAACATATTCAAAACCACAGGCTCTAAAAGGTGGTTTGAGGCAGAACTTTTACAGCGTGTACTTCTAGAATGGGTGGTACTCAGGTTTAAGGCCAGAACACTGGAGAGAAGATGAAGGTATTTTAGACCAATATGCCTTATTCACTTTCATTTTCTTTTGCTAGAAACTGATAATACTTGCATGCTCTTCTAAAGCTGTGCTGTTGAAAATACTCTGTTCCACCTGACAGAACACAAAGTCCTCTTCCCAGGGAGCTTGCAAGTCATGGTAAAGAAATACACTGTCTTCTCTGTCCTTAGAAAATAGGGACCTACAGATGAGTTCATTTTAAACTGTCAGCCCCAACCAAAATCCAAGATTCAATCACACCTTTAGGTTGGTGAAGGCAGGAACGAGGATCCAGGCTTACTGATTGCTCACAGATAGTCTCTACAATAAACTGCAAGTTAAAAAGGAGAGGGAATCAAGGTGGGCGTGGACTTTGGAAAAAATGTTATCTGAAAATGAACTTCACTGCAGATTCTCTCTCAAACTAACTGAGCCCATGGTGATCTTTTACAAAGCAGAACGGCTTCAGGGTTTTATTCACCAAACAGTTTGAGAGATAATTTTGATAAAAATTTCATTTTAGGAAAAATAGATTTGGAATAAGGGAAGAGTCCAAACAGACTATAAAATCATCAATTCCCTGTGCTTTCAAGGAAAGAACAAAAAAACTGCTGTGATCTTGCATTAATTATGAGTTGGGCCTCCTTGTGAAGGAATTTCATTATAACCTGGTCACTATGTTGTTAGATTAGATTTCCAACACATGGCAACCTTTCTATTGTTATGAAGAATATTATTCCTAGTCCAATTTTGAAAGTATAGTAAAAAAGCTTTTAAAATGAGAGGGAAAGAACTTTTCCAGTTCCAGAAAAGGTATGTAAAATTTAATATTATTAATAAGTTAAATTTCCATTTAATATTTTGCACTGTAATGGTTTCTTGACCAGAATAATTACGTGTGGTAATGTGAACCAAAGGCTTATTATATATTATACAATCTCATATGCAGAATAGAATCAGATCAGCCTTACTGGCTCCTCTATTATTTAAAAGGGTAAAGAGGAAAGCCCAACTTAACAGATGCAACCATACTTCGTGTATATCTATCATAATCTTCTCTTTGTTCCTTTCTAAACTACAGTCTTTATGTCTCCATTTTTGTATAGTGTGAATTATTTCTAGTGCTATTTATTTGGAATGTTGGGTTTTGGTTTTTTTCAGAGAAATTTGACCATCATCAACAATAGCTTTCCAGATGAGGAGAATTAACCAGTAGAACATATCATAATTCCTTCCTAGTCCTTCAGCATCATCTTCAGTGTGATATGTATCAAAACATTTGGTTTGCTTTGTCACAAACTACTGCACAGAGTATGGAAGGTGATACAGAACTGTCCACAGTTCCCAAGAATGTAAACTGATATTTAAAACCATTACTGTGAATCAGAAAATATATTGGCATGTCTATGCACAGGGAGCAGAGTTAAGGTTGTTCAACATGCCTGAACTGTGATTTTTTTTTTAAGTCTCAGATGTTAAACAGTAACATTTCCCTAAATTTTTTCATAGTTCAAAACTTATCAACACCTCACTGGAACTTTTGCAAGCTGGTAAGATAGATGTAGATAACAGAGTGAAACCGGTATGTTAAAATTCATCAGAGTGATATTTCTTTCTGAAAATCCTACATCATACCAATCAGTCTTTACTTGATCACTTTGCTTACTTGCTTTTCAAAGAAAAAAACCCAGGACTCAGCACAGTAAGCTACCTTCCCTAACCACTTTGTCAGGTCAGAAAATCATTCATTCCACAGCAAAGTTAGCCTACCCTCTCTCCATCCCTCAACACAGGCACATACATGCACAGAGCATGTCTCTCCTTGAGTGCACATCCTACAAGCTTAGCAAAAAGCCCTACACAAACTGTACTAAATCACATGTCCAAAGCATGCAATTTCTAAAGGGTTGCAATTCAGTCAACTGAAAACTGACTTTTCACCTGCAGAAGTGCACCTCGCCAGCTACAGCTGTCTCTGTAGCCTAAGCCAGATTTCTACTACTACCTACTTTGCCTAGAAGGCTATTTATAATCAAAATAGTCACAAGGATTTTGTTTGAATAAACAGAAAGCTATTTCTCTCCCCACTTTCCCCAGAGTAGCTCAAATTACACCTCTGCCCCCCCCCCCTTCCCCCCAACATTTTTCTTTTAAACCATCTCAGTATAGGAAAAATTTGGCCCAAGAGGTGCTATTTTTGGAAACTTTTGTATGACTGAAAAGGCACAGGGACTAAGCACAGAAGAATAGCATTGGTATTTTGTTAGCTGTGATTTGACCTGACTTGACAGATTTATATTTTAATGTGGATTTCCTCCCACCAGGGAGATTGTTATGCCCCATAAATCCAATATTCACAGAACTCCAGTATCAGCTAGTAATGTGGGATAAAAAATACTAGTGACAAACAGAGTTTGCCTAGGGTATCCGAAAGATTTGCTGAAGTCTTTGGTATTGGAAAGAACCCAGCCATCCTCTCCGCACAAGCAAACAACTCTCTCTCCCAGCCACAAACTCCCAGCAGCATCTGAGGCTAAAAAGCGCATTTAAAATTGACAGGGTTAAGAAATCTGGAAGCCACAGGTATGGGTTGTTATCCACGCTTCTGTGGTTAGCAGCTATTATACCTCTGCAATAGCTTAAGACTGCCAGAATTGAATGCACTTGGGTTCCCCACTTCCTTGAAGATTCAAGCTTCAGTCTCTCTCTTGAGCGAGGTATAAAGAGATTACTAGCAACATCATCTCATACCTTCTCCTACCCAACCTTGTAAATCTGAGGCTGCCCTTGGTTAAAAAGCACTGGTGTTAAATACTAACAGTGCTTCTCTCCTTGTGTCTTTCCCACTCTTTGCTTTTCTTTGCAGATTTCAAGGTGATGACAAAAGAGAGAACAGTCTTAGCATTTGTTAATACCCACTTGACCCACAAAAGAAATTCACTAGCATTCGCAGCTTCTAATTTAAAAACCATTAGACCGTTCCGCTTGGCGGACCAGATCTAAATATTCTTAAAGGGGTGGTTTAATTTAATCATTACCTTAACAAGCCCCCTTTTAAAATGATGATCCGCCAAATTCAGGGGATTTGTTTTGGAATCTGATCCAATAACTGGCTTTGTACAAAGAGAAGCATAGCCGCATCTGATTTGGTTCAGAACGGGGTGATAATCATGAAAATTACTTTGCATATTTAATCACTGTGAAAACATGAGTACAAACTACTTTCTAGAGATTACCTTAAAAAAAAAAAAAAAAAGCTTCAGGCTTTGCAGCAAGCATGCCAAGTACTTTGATTTACAGAGAATTATTTGGATTTTATAGAAAGCTCAGTGTTTCAAAGACTTCAAGCTACTCAGCCACTGGCAAAGAAAAAATTTCAAATAGTAAAAGTAAAAAGTTTTATACTGGAAAAAAATTATGTTGAGATGAATCGCCTTTTTTTTTTTTTTTTTTTTTTAAGGCTATGTCACTTAACAACCTAGATTTGAAGCAAATACCCTACCCAAAATCTCTCTGATCCTGTCAAGAAAGCAGAGACACATTCTCTCCAGGTTTGACCTAGAGTGTTACTGAACTGTCAGAGGTGGGTCAGAAGCTGACAAGTTGGGGCTGTGATGAGAACTTTCACAAAGTTTGAAATGAGAGAGTTTGCTTCAGGACTGCTCTCTGGTACCAGTATGCAGAATGCATGGTGGGGAAGAAAAGAAAAAAAAAAAAAGACCAACAAACAAGGCACACAAGTGTCATCATCTTGTAGCTTCAGGTTTTTATATAGGTATCATATCTGAGGTTCAGCTACACATAGAACATTTAGAGAAAAATTCCTAGAGAAATTAGTTTTTCTCACCTAGATCAGATGATAGATAAATAAAAGTACACTGACTAGTAGTTAGCAAGGGGTACAAAAGAGACACATACATATGCATGTGTATTCCATGGTATGTAAAACTGAATTTGCTGCTGAGATGATAAACAGGCACAACTCCACTAAATCTATTCAAGTTGCCTCTGCTTAACACTTGAAGTGAATTAGGCCCTACCTTTATAGCCAGTTGCTTTTAATCCTTGCACTTGTGATACAGCAATGTTTGTAAATAACATAGCATCTGAGAGCTACAGTGTAGGCAGAATATCTGAGGGATAATAGTCACAGGCATCTTAGATTACAAAGCCCACTATACCAAACAATTGTAGGAAGCATCTCAGAAGTGTTTACCTATCTACAGCTACCATGCACGTGGAAAACTCATGAGAAAGTGTGTCTAAAGTTTTCTGTAGAAACTGGTATATTATGTACATAGATATGTACATATGAAATCTATACATATGAAACACACTGCTCTACTATGGACATATATGTTTCACACACACAAATATATATACATGTAAATATATATATATACACACCTGTATCTTTTGCATACTTTTCGTATAGAATACATATTCCTTGAAGCATTATATGTTCCACAGCTTCAGCAGACTAGAGGTTAATGACCAGGCTTTTTCTCACATATGCACAGAACAGATAATTTTCTTTACTGTTCACGATAAGTTGAAGGAGCATTTGAGTGACAGACCAATTTGTCAATCAACTACAAAGTGTTGAGGAAGCTTCCTCTGCATAATTTTACACAGAGAGATCAAATGTGACCTCTGATTGTACAGTGGGTCTGGACAGTCAAGGTTATGAAGTCCAAAGGAGTCACGCAAATCAGTTACCTTTTCTGAGTGCCTTGTCTTTCTAGGGTTATCTATGCACTAAAATAATCACAGGATTTTAAGAAAAAGATGAAGAATCCTCCTTTATTATTTTTAAGTGTGTGTATGTGTGTGCATGCATGTGTGAGGAGGGTGTATGTATGAATTTGTTATAGAGCTTGAATGTCTGTGTTTTTATTTTATAACAAGAATTATGTTTTAAGGTCTCAACACAGAGCCCCTGGTTCTAACATCTCATGCAGTTTTTCTTGAAAGCTATGTTTTAATAGCAGCTCCGTTCATTTAATGTTAGCCACTTCAGATGATTTCTTTGCTAAAACCTGAATTATGAAAATCGCTTGTCAATTACCCTGGGTAGCTGTGTAAAAGAATTATTGCACATTCACAGTGAAAAGAAAACTTTATTTTCACCACTTTCCAGTAAAAGCTAATTCAGAATAACTCCATTTAACAGTTATTTTATGCTGAAATACTGAATACCTCAGGGAGTCTTTTAGGGATTTTAAAGTCTCTTTATTTATAAATGATTCATGCTGCATTTTCAGAAAAACCTACAATTAGTGTGGGAAGCACAGAGACTCCTTTGGGAAAGGTAAAAAAAAAAAAAAAAAAAAAACCAAACCAAACCACAACAAAATATACATGCATTATATACAGCCTTTTTATCTATTGTTGTTTTGCAGTGGACTATAAAAAGAAAAGAACTGGAAAAAATGGCTAGGAGATATTTTATCTAACCTTTTAAATATATGCCTCAGTTGACAGTATTTTGTGAAGTAGTTACCCTTATGATTTGTACAGCCCACAAAATTCTTTTAATGCAGGTTTCATTTTGGTTTGCACTTTCCAACCCCAGTTATAAATGAGCAAGCTAGCTAAGAGGAGTAGTTTTCTGTGGTAACACAGAAGGACAAACCTTTCCTTCCGCCAGCCCCTCGTGAGAGTGATGGTCACTAATGTTTCCATATTGTTTGCTGCCTGGAGTGGTGCTATAATTTAAAGGTCTTTTAAATGTTCACACTGGCAGGCATCAAAGATCATACAGCCTCATTCGGCTTTACAGTGAATCTTTCTGCTAGCTCACACCAGACGACAGATATATATTGTGCTAGTTGCCAGCACTGCAGGAGCTTATCATCCCCTCTCCTTGTCACACAGGTGGGCAGGAGTGAGCAGGCAAAGGCAATGAGTGGCTGGAGTCCCCCAGCACCCCAAGGCTTCCGTGGCTTCATCCCTAACGTGGCTGCCCTTGTTGGAGCCTTGGAGTGAGTTGCAGCCTCCCTGCAGCACCCCAGTTAAGCCCTGTTCTGTGTGCTGGTGTTAGAGTTGAGTCACAAGATGGCATTGTGCTAAGGGTCATGCTCTTGCGTTTCTATATGATTTAACAAAATTACCCTCAGGAGCATGTCAGGAAGTGGCAGAGTGGCACTAGGGTTGAAGGCTGAATACCTTTTATATAGCCCTGTATCTCCTTTCAAACACAAACCAAAAAAACACCCCTAAATCTTCATTCATTCAGACCTTCTCTGTGTTGATGAAATTATTATCATTCCCAGTCAGTGTAAACTCTGAGATAGTTGCACTCCCATGAACTGCAAGGAGTGAACAAGCAAAGCCAAACAGATACTATCGGCTTCAAAGAGACAACAGACAACTTAAATAATTTTTTTTCACCATATCCATGCTGGCTTTGCACTAGTGCTGTTGCAAATGACTCAATACCAAAAGCAAATAAAATTTCTCAGGGGTCAGACAGGTCACCCACAGTTGTTTTACTATTACACCAGCATTTACAGCGTGGTAATTGCAGTGAACTGAAAACTTAATCATTCAAACCTGCTCATTGACTGGTACATGTACACAGAGAACCTCCCGTGAGACATGCAGAAGAGATGGCCAGAAGAACACATGTGGGGAAAATACCAGATACTATGTCTCGTTGATCCGATATACAAACGACATGGGGGAATGATGGTGGGTTGTTATTATTTAACTAAAAATGAGAAATCTTAGACTGATTGAGTTAAACATAGAGCTATATAGAATCTGCATCACACTCTTATTGGCTTCAATCTCTCGATGGTTTCCCAAATTGCCACAGAAGGATTGTTCTAAAATAAGTAGAAGCTCTTAATCTGCAGTTAGATTTTTTTTTTTTTTTTTTTTTTTTTTAATAAAGCTCAGTGAATAATACAAATGAAGTAGCAGACTGCACACATACCAGAACGTGCTTTGGCACTTCCCAGTTGCTTGGATACCAACAGGTAGAACGCAAAAAGGAATCACTTGACTAAATGGGAATGCCAGGAAGAAGAACATTGCTAGATAGCAGATAAAGCAGAACACCATCACTGCGATACTTGTTGTGTGTCAGGCTACTAGAAAGAAAAATGGGACTTCTAAGTATAACTACTGACTTCTTAACACGCTGGTCTATATTATTTAATTCTTCGCATAATCTTGCATGACAGTGCTATAAAACTTGAAATATGCAGCTTGTTCAGTATAATTTTCAATGTAGTATCAACTGAGAAGTTACCCACAATCCCTTGCATTCTGGGTTCTCTATTCCATCCACCAAACAAAGAGGAAAAACACAGGCCTCTTCTTTCCTCTACTGAAAAAAAAAAAAAAAAAAAAAAGTTAAGCACATCTAGCACTTCAAGCATCCTCCAAGAAATTGCTCTAATTATACCTTCACAATTAAGAGTAAATCATCTGTAAAACTGTCCAGAACTGGGTGAACTGGTAAGTTTTATCACCATGAAAGGAAAAAAAGGGAAAAGGGAAAATAAGGACCCTTTGAATGCTGTGTATCTAAGAAGAAACAGCACAAATTTTTATAGGACAGAAGTGTGTTCCTTGCTCCATTTATATTGCCACAGACCTTATAATAAACAAACACCAGACATTCTTCAAGATTTGTTTGATTTTCAAACAATGGAGATTTCTGGAGATTTTTCTCCTCATCAGAAAAGTTCTGTAAAGGAAGAATTAGATATCCTGAAAGTTGTGGCAGGTGAATTAACAAAGTGAGATAAACCTGAATGTTGGGGCCAATTACACTATTTCAGCATTCTGGTAAAGGATGAAGAGCCAGACTTCAGGTTTCAGACTTGTTCTTCAGAACAAAATACAACATTCATAATTAGGAGCAATGCACTTCATATTGCTGAAACAAATTAAATATTATTTTTATGTGAGTCAGCTGTGATCTTCACCTCATCTGCGATCCTGTGGTCCCTCAAATGAGCTGCAGTTTTAGGTATCTCATGGCCCCATTCTCTTATATTTGTGTGAATCCCAAAACTTGAATTTCTTTTATATAATGCTGGTGTACTGTGGGTATGTCAGGAAAAAACTCAGAATAATACATTAAAATAGTAGGCTCAGAATAATAATATATCAAGGGATGTAGAAGTAATGCTGAACTAAAACTAAACTTTTTGTTTGTTCCCTCTAGGAGAAATGCTGTCACAACTTCCACAACTACAAAAGTTTTGAAGTAATTGTTTCATTCATTTTTTTCTTTTTTTCTTTTCAAAGTGAAATGCAAGATGTTTTCTGGGCCATGAATGTAACATGAGATGACAATGTAAAATATTCAAAGAGAAAAATAACTATATGTAATAAATTCCTCAGAAATATGTAACATCGAAGAAATAGTTTTGTTGTTTCTTCTCTATAAATAAGATGTGATGGTTATGCCACAAAAATTGGCATTGTACTTGAGCAGGTGGAATGCCTGAAACTGCTTTTAATCCAAAATAATAATAATAAAAAATTTCAAGTCCACAAGTGGTGTCCAAGAAGGATAATATTTCCTTTTTTAAAGTGTTTCTTTACCCTAGTTTTTTGCTCTCCATTAGAAAGAAGACTTCAGCAATAAAATGCAAACCTTATACTAACAGTGCGCTACCCCTCTTTCAAGATGTTAACTGGTATCAAAATGCAACAGTATACATTTCAGCTTCTGAATAAGTAGCATTCACAGTAAACCACTTGCAATAATTTCATTAACTAAGACGTACCTTAAATTAGATGCCGAGTAAGATTCAATAAGCCACCTGGGACTAGCTGGTGAATACTCTGAACATGAAGGGAAAGTCTCAGGATGGGATTAGTCAGTGTCAGTTAAAATCCAGGGTCAGTTGTTCCTCTGTCAAGCTTTCCAGCCCCTCAGGAGCTTTTATTTTTAAAAAATTAAAAACAAACAAACAAAAAAACCCACAAAAAAAACCCAAACAACAACAGCAACAACAAAACCCCACCCATCAACAAACAACTGTTTCCTTGCTGCAGAAGAGGCCTTTCAAGGAAGCTCAGTTCAGTGGCCTTCAGGTTAACTAGAAAGCTTCCGTAGATTTCAGGCCATGGGATTAATGACAAATCCAGCAAAGCATATGACTAACTTTAAGCCTGTATGTAATCTCAGTTAAGTCAATTAGTCTGCCTACATGCTCAAAGGTAAGCAGATCCTGAAGTACTTTGCTGGTCTGGTCTGATTATCCCTACTGATGTGTAGACACAGTAACTGCTAACCCATACACTGAGGAAACCTGACTTCTGCCTCTAGCTCAGAAATGCATCTTTCTGGTGTGTCTAATATATATATCATCAATTCCACTCTAAGCCCTGAAGCCACTGAAGGGCTGAGGAAAGATTAAATAAGGAATAACTAAGGGATGTTCCTTTCTCATTTTTTACAATATATAATAGAGATGTCAGATATACAGCTGGATTCTTTAGCAGGTAAGTAATATTCAGCTTCGGTGTCTCTATGAAAAGCAAAACAAAACAAATTTTCACTTGCAATTGTTAATTCATTTCTGTGCAGAGCCATTGTTTGAGTCGGCCATGTTACATTAACGCAGTTCCTGTATGTAGTACAACCATATTTACATTTAACACAGAAGTAGCTTAATCTAGGTGTATCTCTAGTGAAGCTGTGAGATCCTTACATCCAGCTTGTGAGTGCTGGTATGCCTAGAGATAGTAAAATAACTCAAGAATTCCACAACCAATCATTTTCAAAATCCCCAGGAACATATCTGTGGACAGAAATGGTTTGCTAAAACTATAGTCAGCACTCAAAGGTCTTCTGTTTAGTTTCTCTATCCTCACCAGCTGCTAGTAAATTACCAGAGATCCCAGCAAGGCTGTCCACACTGGAATCCGCCTTGACCTAGAACAGCCAGAGCTTCTTTTGTTGACCTGAAGGATGAACCCTGTCTGGGGTGGAAATACCATTTCTCTGCAGTGTTATGTAGGATATGGAAGACCTCGCCTGAAAATTGTGCAAGATCTCCAGAGCAAATCATGTAAATCTGTCACGTAAATATGTATTTATGGGGGGTTTAGAGCTTGGATCATTGCCATAGAGACGGCTCCTTATCATGTGAATATATATTTAAGGACTTTAAAAAATATGAAGCTTTGACCTGAGCTGTTGCCATATATCTCATCACTGCTCCGACTGCTGTGCAGACATAGGATGATGCTACTGCATTTTCCCATTACATGGGCCCATGTGTAACCATGTGCAGCATTACAAACAGGGCAAGGCTCCTTCCTGATATGGAACTGTGTTTGTTCAGGAGAAAGGACTACCGCATCTCCTGGAAAATGCTAGCTTTGGACTGGCAGAGTTTGCTTGCTAGAGAAAATGAGTCCTTCCTCACACCAGTGCACCTCAGGGGGACCTGCCAGAATATTGTGACTTGACACACCAATATTTGTCTCCTGGATCTCTCGCACTGTGTGACTTGGAGTTAAAATTATCTCACTTCACGTTTAACAGGCAAACAAATACACTTTTCTGTTTTCACCAACATCTGCTAGTATTAACAACAAAGGGAAAGATATCTTGTTGCTGCACTGTTTTCCTTCCACGAGTTGTAAAAGCCAGCTGAAGTCGCAAGGATTTTCCCATTTCTAGTAGATTCTAACTGAAGTTTGGACTTCTTGGTGAAGTTCTCTCCTATCCTGTGGAATCCCCTTTGTATTGTGTTAGAGAGCAACCTATATGATTATAGATAAAACCATATGCTCTAGTCTGATTTTTCAAATGGGGAGGACAAAATCTCTCTTCCCATATTTCCAAGGGAAAAAATTAAAGCAGTAGTACTATACCCTAACAACAGAGTCCATCACAGAGCAGGATGGTATACTCAGTTCTGTTTCCTGATTTAAACTTGTCTTCAAATATAGACCAAATTCTTAGAGCTGAGTTCATCCTGAGATATCTGTTTTCATTCACTGTGTGTTGGTATCTCAGAATTATCTGCTTTTTGCAGATATCCCAACCTGCTAATTAATAACATGAATTCACAATAGGAGTTCTCTAGCTGAAATCACAGCTAGAAATAGATAAGAAAACAGTATATATTTTTAATTTAAAACTTTTTTTTTTATAAACTGCATGCAGTTGTCCTGATATGTCACATACTATCTGTCATGGGTTGTGACATTATGAAACATGACATGATGTAACCATTAAGATGACCCAACACGGCATAACGAAATGCAAAATGATTCATTCTGACTAAGCATTTCATAATTTTCTTATTATTTTTCTTAAGTCATACACTTTATCTTACTTTTAACTCGTTAATTCTATCCAGGGACCAGATACAGGACTGCAGGAAACAGAGCTATCCATGCAGTATCAGTAGCAATACAATATACAGATAAGCAGGAACATAAAAGTCATGTTGAAGTGATGCTAAGCCTGCTTCTAAACTAAGGCCCCAATTCTGTGTTGTGAATTATGCAGGCATGCTCTGCAGAACAGAAAACCTGATGTTAAAAGGTTTTGAACATGATCAGGGCATAATACGTGCTTGCATTTTTCTGTGTACACATTTTTGGAACTATGCAGCAACTCCATTCTGAAAAAAAATCTCTGAAGGCAGAATATTAGGAAGACAGCATGAAGTCCAGAAAGTTAAGGCTGTGAATCTTTATAAGTCTGTCATGGTCTAACATACTAACATGCTCATTATCAATATAATGCATCAGCTCTGTACTCTGATGGTTGTAAAGGTCAGTTATCCTCTATAACAGACCACAACGTGACCATTCTCCAATTAATTGTAAAAGCTGGTATTGTAAGTCTACCTTCCACACTCCATCATGACTAGTGGGTGACATGAGTAAATGACAGACTGTACAGACATCTCTTAGTCATATTAATAATCAGGCACAGTAACAAGGGTTAAGGACAGAGTGTCAGGTTTATCTTCCCCTCATTACCATTCAGAAAACTATCATTTAATATTAAGGTAATTGTAACACAAGGCTATGAGTCATGCCCTTGTGTTACAATTACCTTTAATATTAAATAATAGTTTTTGTAATGGTAATTTCCTTTGGGGATGTTTCATTCTACATTAGGCAGTTCTGACTGATGTCTATCTTTGCAGATATCTCTATCAACCACTAAAAGCTCTTCTACAAGTACATGTCTATAATCTACAGGAATTCTAGACCATGAATGTTGTTCCATTGAAGTCACTGTCCTTTCAACTAGATATTTCTAATCTAGTAACAGTTTCACTATTTGATTGTTTCCATAACTGTGATTTTCTTTTTGAAATCTATACAGAAGTGTACACCTCCTGCTCTGCTGTGCTAGGACTTCATCCACATCCCTAGCTGCCTGGTTACGCTATAACACATGGTATATACATGAGGTGGGCAGTCTAGAGAACTTACAGGGTTTAACTTGTTTTTACCATGGTGTTTTACTATCTGGGGGTGCAGTAGATGCTAGGAGCTGGACAAAAGTATTGAAAAAAGTTTGAATTCGACTTTTAAAAGGTATTTCCTATGTAGAACTGTGTTGGTATAAGCTCAGAAATCATAGGAGTGCAGTAAACCTAGTTTGTGCTTGTACTGTGAGCAGGGTTCCTCTGTCAATGATTACAACCATACAAAGCTGTGCATTGTATAAAATGTTTTCAGAAAGGCATCATTTGAAAGAGAAAATGACAGACATAAAAGCTACAAGATCCCACTGTTGATCAATTATGAGAGGAAAAGTATTGTCAGTAAGGTCTCAGTATCCTCTCTGAGGCTGTAAGAACACTGGAAATCTTTTCATTTAAATGGAGCCTTCTGCACTCAGACAGTAGGATGGAGGCATTAGCCTCTCTGGGAAGAGTTTGATTGTCCAGTTCTGAAGAAGGTATGAAGTGCTAAGTGCTGCTGATACACAGGAGCTCTTTTGCTAGTAGTGGCAGGAATAACATGAGTACTACAGTAAAGTCCTGCAGAAGAACTTGTACCATACTGCCCATGGCAATTCTGCAAGATCAATAGAGGAAAAGTGCCAGCTCCCAGCAGCGCTACAGGCTTGGGGAGGAGTGGCTGGAGAGCTGCCAGTCAGAGAGGGACCTGGGGGTGATGATTGACAGCTGGCTGAATAGGAGCCAGCAGTGTGCCCAGGTGGCCAAGAAGGCCAATGGCATCCTGGCTTGTGTCAGCAATAGCGTGGCCAGCAGGGACAGGGAAGGGATCTGACCCCTGTACTGGCACTGGTGAGGCCGCACCTCGATTCCTGTGTTCAGTTTTGGGCCCCTCACTACAAAAAGGACATTGAATGACTTGAGCGTGTCCAGAGAAGGGCAACGAAGCTGGTGCAGGGTCTGGAGCACAGGTCGTATGAGGAGCGGCTGAAGGAACTGGGGGTGTTTAGTCTGGAGAAGAGGAGGCTGAGGGGAGACCTCATCGCCCTCTACAGCTCCCTGAAAGGAGGGTGCAGAGAGCTGGGAATGAGTCTGTTTAACCAAGTGTAACAAGCAATAGGACAAGAGGGAATGGCCTCAAGTTGCACCAGGGAAGGTTTAGACGGGATATTAGGAAGCATTTCTTTACAGAATGGGGCGTTGGGCGTTGGAATGGGCTGCCCAGGGAGGTGGCGGAGTCCCCATCCCTGGAGGTGTTTAAGAGTCGGGTTGACATAGCGCTGAGGGATATGGTGTAGTTGGGAATTGTCAGTGTGAGGTAAATGGTTGGACTGGATGATCTTAAAGGTCTTTTCCAACCTAGACGATTCTGTGAATAGGTTTAGGGCCAGCTGGTTCCACAAAACACTTGTTACCCCAAATTGACAAGAAATGGGAAAAATTATGGGGACTACTGCCATCCTTCTTGGTCCTCACAACACTATCACATGAACATTGTAGAAAGGGACAATGATTAATTCCATGGTACCTGCAGGCCAGCTCAGAGAGTTCTGTGGTGAAACTAAAATCTAATGCTAAGTGCCTGTAAAATTTCTGATAACATCTTAACTTCTTGCATATTTCCTTTTCTGATTAGTATCTGGGACTGAATGTCAAGCTTTCACCACTTTCACTAGCAGAAGATATATATAGCAGGTATAAATTCTGGAGAAATTGAGCCTCATAAAGGAAATTCTATTTAAAATGACCATAACTTTAGTGTAGAAGTAGTTTAAAGAGCTCTGCATTTTTATCTTCAATATTGTTTGCCCTTGTCAGTGACAGCTCAGCCAACAGTTACTACTCTTTTCTCTCTTTCAGAAGTTTGGAGCAAAGCTAAGGGCTAGGTGAGACCATGGTCTCAGTGTGGTTATTACTTAAAAACCCATTGGATTCTACACAAAGCAAGCAAGCTCTGTGCAGCCTCTGGACTACATTTGAATAGCACAGGTAATGAAATATTGGTGCTTCAGATCATTAGTCATGTAATTACCATATTTGTTTGTTTAGGTTTAATTAAAATTAGTCTCAGAAAGCATCCATTACAAGAAGAGGTCCTCACTGAACAACTGATACACAACAGTCCTCAGCTAGTAAATAAAGATTGTCCATTCTTATCCCCAGCTTAAAAAAACCCCCAAACCTCCCTAACTGTTCAACACTTTCTCATTTACAAATTTCAAATCACAAGTGAAAAGAGTGCAATATCACTCTCTCATTTAACCAAAATCATCTAGGTAAGGGGGAAAGAAGGAACAGAAACTCTGTTCTGTGATTCATACCTAGTCATTATCTACCTTAGATATGCCACAAAGCCAGACATAGGTATTTTAGTAGCAATATATATTTGCCTGCTTAAGGGTAAATCTTTTGTGCAATTCTGCACAGCTTCATTGAAGACAATAGTTTTCTACCCACTTAGACCTGGCCCATATTTTTCTTTCAAATACAAACCATTGCATTTAGACAAATTTGTTTTCCTCAAGTACCATCCTGTATGTATTTGTGGCACAGAAACTGTAAGACGGCAAACACGTTCATCTTTAATCTGATGAATGCTTCACCACATGCTAGGATGTGTGTTTCAAGGTATATTGTCTGAGACATCACTTCTCGGGAATCATGGTGTGGGGAGTTACAAAGAGACAGCTGTAGAAATGCTTACATGTTGTGACTAAAAGCTGATTGGCCCAAGTACATGAAATTATACAAATCTAAAATTGAGACTAGTACAGGCTTAATGATGCAAATTTCCATACATCAGTTTTATAATCCTCACCAATTTCCAAGAAACAATGTAACATAACAAAAATAGGAGGAAACAAAGGGTTTCTCAGTTTGTTAGGTAAATGATCCAAATTCTGTGAAAATCAGAGGCAGCCTTTGCATAGAGAATAAAGGACTTTGAAGTGGGCTCTGTGCTATAGAGTTATTCCAGGCTGTAGAAGCAAAAATGCCCCCAGCCACAGAGCCACAGACATGTATTTTGTATACATGTCTTTTGTATACAAAATTCTTGTTGAGAAACATATACATTATAAGTAAAAGTAAAATAAAGCATCTATCTGCTACTATTGTTTTTCTTATTAAGTAAAAAGGGATGAAGTCAATATTTAATTCAAAAATAAATTTTGGAAAAAAGGAAAAGGGGGGTAAGTGAATAAATATATGTAAAATCACAACATGATACTAATGTTCAATTACAAAAACTTTACAGAAGTCTATTTATTTATTTATTTATTCTAATTCTAAATCCCTACCACTACACAACAATGTCACATTTTAATGTAATATCATGTCCAATGCATATTCATGAAATAAAAATCTTGGCAGTGGCACAAGAAAAGTGGGATGAAGTGTGTTTGGCGGAGTGCGTCACGTTTCCAGACCAGCGGATTTTTTGATTAAAGTCCCTTATCCGTTTTATCATGCATATCCACTCTCTGATTAAAGTGATCTGGAGCTGACACTCACAATGTCAGTATGCACTGAGACCCTTCACACAAAACATGGTTGGAATTTATATGCTTTAAAAAAGGGGGACGGGGGGAGGAGAAATAGACCAAGCAAACCTGCTGCATTAAATTAAGTATATATGTATATATCTATCTACTGTAAAAACACACTTTGTCTTGTTTGTTTTAATCTTACATATTTCTTTTTAACATTGCCAGGCTACAAATACTGCATGTTTTATTTCCATTTCAAAAAGTATCTGTGGTGCGAGTTCTTTATCTCTGTTACACCGGGCTTTCGATCAAAATATTTCCACACTGACGTGAAAAACATAGCTAAGGTCTCCCACAGTCACAAATAATGTATTTTTCCAAACTTACACACATCTTCAACCTTTTTTTTCCTTTTTTCCTTCCCAAACTTTGTTTAATTAACATACCATATCTTTATACAACTAAACTACAGGTTATCTGTTAAAACTCATTTCACAACAGCAAAAGTACATGGATTGTACATGTTGCAAGGGGACATTTACCTCAGACCCACAGATCTTTTTCTCCAGGTCCCATCCTCAGTAGCCTCCAAGTATGTGTATATTGTCTGAGAATTTATTTTCTAGCCTCAGGACATTTAAGAGGATGAAAATTAACTGAGGTACATGTTATACAAGTAAAAATATGGTAGCTATTTTTCTGGATCTCTGCGAGTGGTTTAATTCCCCTTGAATTTAAAGAGCTTGTGGTCAGGCTCTTCACCTTGCTTGCAGAAGGTGCTTAAGCATAAACTCAACTTTAAGCATAAGATCAATGAAATTTAAGTACTTTAAGTGTTTGTCTTACCTATGAACAAAACGATTTCAACAGTGCCCTTAACAGAGGTGTTACAAATGTTCATTCTCTCTAGCAACACAACAGTCTTTTGCATTTCTAAATGCTGGGTTCCAATCATGAAATATTTATGAAAAGTCATCCTTGGTTTCAGAGATCTCTGTCCATAGATTTCCCAGGGTCTGCAGTGTTTTTTAAAGCCTGCCTTTAAACTGAAGAATTCTGAATCTTTTGGTAAGTTTTGTCTGATAAATTTTCAGTAACCTATGTTTCCTTGATAGGTTTAATTTATCCAATATAACTTAGTGTATTTAATAAATAGCAGCTTCCATAAAGCCCCGATGTGTATGAACTTTTGTCTGGACTACTTTTTTATTTTAATTTTATAAAACTGGGGTTTTTTAACTGGGAAAAAATTTTTACTGAAAAAAACAACTGGAGCAGTGGCATGTGTAAGAGCCAGTGTTGTCCCTCCTCTCACATCCGGCTCAGAAGTGTGTCTTAATGCCAAAGTTCAATCAAGGTGCTATTCCAATCCAGGGGTTCTTCTGAGCAGTTAATGCCAGTCCTGCTGAACTGTTGCTATATTGCAACTTTGACAGACATTGAGTTAGAATTAGTGAAAGACTGTCAAATTAATTTCACTTGTGAATTAAACCTCTCTCTTCTTCATAAACTTTAGTATAACAATTACAGTGACAGTCTAGGGAAAACCATATTCATTTTCTTTACCTGTTAAGGAAGTAGTTTGAAGATAAACAGATTTTTTGCATATTACACACCCCCCACTCTAAAAGAGAAAGAGGAGGGGGTTTTCTGCATGTATTCTTTCTGTTGATCAATAATCCACCCTCTCCACATCACAATTCTGTAAGAAGAAGAGTCAGAACTTAAGAATTAAGAAGAAAGCAAGTGGAAATTTTAGGAAAAGCTTTCTGGAAAAACACTACCAGGAATAAAGTGTGTTTTCATCAGCATGAACATACACTCAAACTGCTGGGCAGTTTCACAGTGAATAGCCCAGAAGTAGAGTTTCCACGCATCAGTGATGCATACAGTCACAGTAGCAACTGAAATCAAGGAACCACCATTGCTTCCCCCATAAAACACACCCAGTGCTGTCCCATATTTGCAGTGCATATGGGGAAATTAATTCTACACAGACATTTCTGTTATGAAGACATTGTGGGTTGGGGCACAATTTAAACACAATGACGATCTAAGCAAAAGTGATACTACAATGAAGCAGCTCAACTACTGAATACGACTGTACTAAGGAGCTGCATCTTATAACACAGGGTATACAAATGAATCCCTCATCTTGACTCATAAAATGACTCATATGTCATTTGCCTCTTCTGCCATTAGGGATAACCTAGGAAATGCATAAAGACTTCAAACAACTGCCACAACTATAAAAAAAGGCCATGCTTTTGTACCTCTGCTATCCATAATTAAAATCCTAGAGAAATACTGGGCAACACTTGATTTGGCATGGGATAACGACCAAAAAAAACCCCAGAACAAAACAAAAAAACCCCATTCCTTTTAGTAGTCTGAAGTCTAATTTTGGGCATCTAAAAACTTTCTAACTCTAAAATGATATTCTATATTTGCAGATCAACTGCTCTGAAAAGGATATGTCATGGAAGAGGAAGAAGGACAGCATCCAAAAACCAAAACAAGTTTATATCACTGAGCACTGCTCTGCGCATTTACCTGAGATTTAATCAGTTCCTGGGTCTTTTGCTGTCTCTGTGCAAAGAGTTGCATTTCGTGCCAGCAGGAAACAGTGCATTCAGTTGCCAATCTGGCACTTTGTGGTCAGTAGGTCAAAGCACAAATTACTGAGCATCTTGCCCCTGCTTCACCAATAACTGTATAAATTAGCACAATATGTTTGTTGCCCCCATGGTCATGGACTGATTTATGCCCATACTGATGACATCTATCTGGTCATTGCCGAGTGGATACAAAAGGTACCCCTAAGTTTAACATGCTGTTTTGAGCCAGGCAGCCTGAGTTCTACTGGTGGCCAGTGGAAAGCAGCGAGCACTTCAAATGAAGTGAGCACTAGCCCTGAACTGACAGGTCAGATAAAATCTTTCCCCAAAGTTTTGATTCTTTATTATAAAAGAAGGACTAGTTTAAGGAAGTAGCATAGATGTAACAAAAATAAACTAGTTGAAAAAAGCCACACCACACTATGCTGTAGATGCTGAAGGTGAATGAAATGAATCAGCAAATCCTTACCACATATCACACACAGCACAATTTGTGTAACTTAACTTTTTCTCTAAGTACATACACGGTTGTTTCCACCCCTTTTCATCTACGTCACTCACTACTGTTCATGGCACAAGAGCCATCTCAGAAGGGAGGATGAGAAAACTACTGCATATATAGCCCAGGCCCCAACTACATTGAGAGGTGGTTGAAAAATCCTTCACTGGCTTTTTGTTGTCTCAATATCAAGCATGGGCTGGAAATTAAGAGCTGTATTTGCATTTGGTGCCCAGCTGAGCACCCTTTGTCCTGTGTGAGGACACCAGAGATTTGGATGGATGAAACCAAAGATATAGCTACAGTATTGAGAATTCTTAGAGGTTACACAAAACCTGGCATATATGAAGTGCACATCTTTTCAAATAGCGGTTTACAAAAAGTTTGCAAGACAATTATTACACCTAAACAAAACCTGTATACATGCGCAGGTAACAAATGCATCCGAGGATTTGGGATTCTGTTCACAGACCCCAACATAAAAAGGCAAAGAAAAAAAAAAAAAAAAAAAAAAAGAGCGAGCTTGACAATTACTTGGCATGGACTAATCATTCAACTCTGTTATTATTCCCATTGACCATTATTAATCTACATGCATTTTAATTTGCACCCAAAATGGTTGCCTTTCAACCACTTCTGATCCAAGTCTGAGCAGAAGCAATGCTGCAGTAAGATCTCATATCACTTAATGTCTCCTATTACAACTTCCTTACATTCATCAGCTATACAGCAATAGTGAGTAGTATGAGACATTATGAATAATGAATAACTTACTATATTATAATTGCCAAAGTAAATGAATAAAGCACAATTTCTCTTCTAGTGTCCTTGCTTTTAAAGAGTGTGTTCTCTTACTAGAGGGAGAAATGAAGACAAATGTTTGTGAAAGATGCAACAGCAGGAGTATTGCGAAGAAAGAGGGGAACAACAAAACCTATAAATGCATACACAGGTTTAATTACACAAGTGAGTACAATAAAATGGTGAGTCAAAATATGAATCTGATGGGGAAGAAAAGGAAAAATTCAGATACTTTGACACAGGCTAAAGAGTGCAAGATGATAAAGGTTTGCAAAGCAATTAACAGTGTCCAGAGAGGGGAAACTGGCCAGAAAGAATCACTGAATATGCATTTGGGTAAGTGGGTATTCTCTGATGAAAGTCCTATTCTGAGACCTTCCCATTAAAAGACTGGAGACCACCACAAGCCCACCTCCAAATACTTCTCAGGTTACTGTTAAGGCAGAGCAATTGTTCAGACCACTTAATAAAATTATTTTAGATATAATCAGTAAAATCTTCCACTTTGTTCCTAGGGAAAATTCAGAAATAGTGAAATTTGCTCGTGAGCTGAAATCACCTCTCTCTGTTTGCGCTCTCCACAGGCAGAAGGCTACTTTCACTTATAGAATCTAAAGACAGGCACTGGAGGTAGGGGTCTTAAAACCAAGTCAAAAATCTACTGAATGGAGCATATCCTGCAACTGTGAACCACTTGTGACAAGCAGAGATGGCCTCCTTCCCTAATTAACTTATCCATGCTGTTCTTACTTACTTCAGTCAGTATCTAGACAGGAAGGGAAGGGTACAGGCTGGAGAGCAGAGCCAGGCCTGCTGATAACTATTGTAGCGTAAAGAGAAAGGAGGAAATAAGGCAGGCAGAAGCAACCATAGTGCTGTGCAGAACCTTAAGTGTTATTGCTACTGGTAGTACTCCTAGCGCTCCCCTTCCAGGAGCTACGGCTCTCAGTGAGTTTCCAAAGCCGTTGGACAATACCTTGAGCTGCACCACTCACTCAGGAGTGAAGCATCCGCTTTGTGATACCTCAGACCATGTCTGCTCTGCAGAAGCATGGATCAGAGAGAAAAACCACAACCTTTAAAAGAAATTTTTAAGGTCCATCACTCCTTTAAGCCTTGAGATCCTAAGTGATTTACTGGATCTCAGAGCATATTTTTTTTGTTTTCATGAAGGACCAAGTGCAAACACAACCAGGACTGAAGCACATGCCAATGTGTTTGTGGAAGAGCAGGGAAGATTGATTCTGCTTTAACTACAGTCCATCTCTCTCTGCCTCTCAGGTGTTTAATGCAGTTGCTGCTTTGGGTGTCTGCTCCACACATTAAGAATTACAACAGAAATACAGAACATTGCCCATGAGCAGGTCTACTTAACCCCCATAAAAACCATATTCTGTACAATACACAGTCTGCATAGTAGGTATATGTTATGAATATAAATAAAACACACCATTTCCAATTAATGGAATTTAGGGTTGGGGCTTTTTAACTTAACTCCCATGGTTTCCTTTTGAAACTTCTGCATACATTTTCTGGTTTTGAGGGGGGTTATAAATCCTGTTTTAATGTTTTGCTGTTTATGCAAATTTCCAAATATAAAGGCATATGGTGGCAAAGTGGCACTAACTATCTGCTTTTCAGCACACATTCCTCTGCTATTACAAGAAAAGAAGGCCTGATGGAAAAGGAGGAAAAAAAAAAAAAAGAAAAAAGCAGTATACAAACTGACACACTGCATTAGCATAGCATTGGTTCAGAATTCTTAGCTTTATTCTTGAACTCTGATTCACTAATAGCTCTACTAGCTCCTGCAGGGCAACTATGGTTGCTCCTTCCTGTCATAAGGTAGAGTGGGTGCTCAAGTTTGTAATTATAGTTTTAAACTAGTAGAGAAAAGGAGAAAAATACAGGAGAACTTTTTTGAGTCAGAGGCTCCCCCTGACACTGGCAGCCTCACTGCGTGGGTTTCATGTATCCAGTTTGCATTTTGCCTGATAACATAGAAGGCACATCATACTATTCTAAAACAGCAGGATTATTTTCTCCATTCTAATTGATGAACAGCTGTGCTGTAATAGACTACAAAGCACAGCATCACTGATCTCTCCTCAGGCCACCCTAGGAACTGAACGCTCCACAGGGAACCAGAAAAGAATGAAAGCTAAAAAAAAAAAAAAAAAAAAAAAGAGAGAACAGGAAAAAAAATAGAGACACCAAACACTTCAAAACATCCTTCTCTGGATTACTATTTTTATTTGGCATCCCATTCAGCAATAATTAACTCCATTTTTCCCCACAATAACTCTGGTGTATGACATGACCCTAAATCAGTCATACTTCATAGAAGCTAAACATCAGCATTTTTGAAAGTGAAATGTTGGAGTCCATAATTTTTTGTCACTGCGCATCAGTGTTCACAACATTCAAGTCAATTCTGGGATCACATGTTCCCTAGAACTGTTCTTTGTCCAAAGACATCCACATTAGCCATTCATTAATCTGCTGGAATTCATTGTCTTTCCCTTCATTCGACTTTGTCAACATTATTATTATTATTATTACATGTCTCACTGTGGAATTGCAGCTCATGTCAATTTTTACCTTGTCTATTTTACCATGCTACCACAGTATGTGAAAATAAACTGACCTGAAACTTTATCCAACTCAGGCTGGAGTCTGATTTGGATTTCCAACCAAAGGTTAAAAGAGGGTGAGAGTCAGGTTCAGGCTCACTGCAGCTGCATCTTGCAATGCCTTCTTGAAAGATTTTGATCTCAAAGGATGGAAGCCTCCATGATCATTAGAAATACTTGTGTTTTTTCAGATGGGTGGAGACTTAATAAACTCAGAAAAATGGCGGCTTCACTTGCCTTCAAAGTGAAGCAGGAGAGAGTCTTCTTTATATTTTGGAGACAATCTAGAATCAAGCAGGAAGAATCAACCTGATGTCTAAAAGGTAGATAAGCTTCCTTTCCTTTCCCTGACCAGATTCAGTGGGGGAAGGTAAAACTCATAATCCTCATTTAAGACCCTTTCTCCCTTTACTGTGTTTTCTGTGGGCATGAAAGTGTAAGGAATAGTTAAATTATGCTTCTTGTTGTATCAGTGAACCAGTTCCAAAAGCACACACTCAATTCAATCAAAATTAGTGACAAGAAAGCAATCTTCCCATTCTGCTCAGCAACGGAAAGGTTTTGTTCTTCTTATTTTGTGTTATTGGAAATGATTTGCTGCATCTTTCCTATAGGTAAGCCGTGGCTTGTGTGTTCTTTTGTCTAGATAAGTGTTATCCTGTAAAACGAACACAATAAGACTTCTGTTTACCTTAATGCTATTTAAAAAAAAAATCTCACAGATATAAGAAATCAATAACCATCCACAACAATTTACCAAGGATTCAGTCTGGGTAGAAAAATTCAAATTGTATTGATTTTTTTACAGGGAAAAAAAGCCAGTTGACAATAAGCTTCAACTAACAAAATGCCATGTGTACACAACTGGAAGAGACTCAGAAAGCCAGTTATTCAAAATCTGAGCTGCCAATTAAGATAGGTAAGACAGGTTTGAATACAAAATCAGACTCTGAACACTGGCACATGACTAAGTTTCCATGCCTCAGTTTCTCCATTAATAACAGGAAGGTGATAGATAATGTTTATTTTGTGGGGACAACAAAACTGTGAAGAATTTTAAAACTTACATCCCAGAGAAAATGGGACAAATGGGATGCCATGCTCATTTGGGGTGTAATTTAGGTGTTACTTTTAACTCACCAGAGTCTTTAAATACTGACTATTCAAAAAAGACACGCTTCTCACTTTTCTAACTGCTAAGTTCTGCTAAAGGGCATAAGGTAAAAGCCCCCAGAGTTAAAGGTCAGTCGTCTGCCAAATTAGAATCTCAGGTGAAGAGACTGCTCGTAGTTCCACTTGTCTGAAGGGCCTCAGGACTCCAATCAGGCTAAAAGATTCATTAGGTTTTTATAAGATCATGAGTTATAATAGATTGAATGTTTGGGTTGTGGGTATTTTTTTGTTTGGTTTTGGGTTTTTTTAATGGCAGCTTGTAAATTCACTTGAGATTATGATCAGACATGTGGTCAGCTTGCTAATTGTTTTTATTTGCATTGTTAAAGTGATTTTTTCTTGCTCACAGTATAATGTGAGAAGCACATTTTTAAAATAATTTGAAAAGAGTAAATAATAAAATGTGTGTCATATGAAAGCAGAGCAAAGCACAAGACATTTTGCACATTTATTCTTTCTGTTTTCTCTCCAGTTTCATTTCTGTTTATTCAGTCTATTTCTCATTCCAGATGCATGAGGAGTTCAAAATAAACTCTGGACACACCTTAGTGGGTCACATCATCTTTCCTTTTCAGCAAACACACAAAGGAGTCTTTGAAGACCTGATAGCCCATACAAAATTTTCATATTGCCTGATCAAACATGCAACGCCTGGAGCAAAGACGTTTGTTTGGTGGAGGATGGTAGTGCAGGATCCTTTTTCCTAGCTCTGGGCTCTTCATGGGAAACTTCCATGCCGGTTATGTTAAGTGGTGATAGTGGGCTGGGTTGGACTTGACAACTAGAGAAAAGAGCATGCTCATCCAGGAAGCATCAGCAAAAGGACTACAACAATATGATCAAGTGACAGCAGCTGGCTGTCAAAAAGCAGAAATAAAAACCCAGGGACATCTGGGTGAAATACAGGAGTGAACTAACCTTGACCTCCTAGCAAGACTGTTATTTAACCCAGCTGAGGGGCATCAATGGGCTGGATCAGAATAGGATACTGTGGTCCAGAGCATCTCTGGTCAGATTTTGCTTTGGCTATTCTGTCATCATCTATAGGAGAAGCATTCCTGAGAACCTCCTAGAAACTGTAAGCCAAGAAGAGATTCATACACACTCTTCATTACAGCAGTTTGATCAAATTTGTGATTGAGGTAGCAAAAAGGCTCTTGTTCTGTTTTGTAGGTTTCCAGTAAGGTCTTCAGAGGGCTCTAACCTGCCAGCCCACAGCTAGTAAACACAAACTGTTGCATCTGCCAGGCCACACATAGATTTGGTGGTTTCCCTTAATTTCATTTTAAAATTTAATTAGATATGGTTTACTCCCAAATACAAAGAAGCCATTTTTCACGTTCCCCAAACTTCTCACACGTCTTGGCTGAATAGGGAAGGATGACCGTATTGAAGACAAACACTTGCTTTTAAGTTTCTTGAGTCAGAAGCCAAAACAAAATTTTTGAATACAGAAAATTCACCTGTCTTATTTGCAAAGGGACCCCTGAGGTAGGAGTCATAACCAGAGGTCTATTGAGAATCCAATTTTTTTTTATGGGTTCGTGATACTCTCCTGTGCTGGGGTCAGAGTGAGAAAAGTGTGTTTCTCTAAAATAACCTGTCTATAACTCCACATTTCTGCTAAAATTCAGAATAAAGCATATATACTTCCTTAGAAAAGACCTGCACACAAGAGAAAAAGAAAAAGGGAGAGATTTCTCAGAGAAGTGAGTTGATTCATGTCCTTGCAGTTATGTCCAATATTTTGACAGTGGTGTAGTAATTAACCTTGCAAGAGTACTGCACTCTACTCGGTATCACTGCATTTCTGCTGTGACCACTATGAAGTGCTTTTTTGTGAAAGGAAAGAATGAATCTAAGTGGGAAAATTACTGGAACGAGAGAGAAGCTCTAATGGCAACCTTGGCATCCTGCAATTTCACACATTAAAATATATTTTTTTAAAAAATCTACTACAGTGCTTGTTGTATAAGGCTAAGCTTTCTACTCTTCAAACTATTAATAAGGGCTTCCCATTGAGAAGACAAATACATGCTTGATGCATTTTTAATCCTGTGCCAATACATTTGACTAAAGCTGTTTGCTGTTTCAATGACAGGATTTAACTTGCCCTTCTGTATTCAACATTTCTGATTATTAATGACATTTAGAAAACACAGAGGCTGGAAAAGTTATATTCTTGTCAATGTTTTAAAAAGTAAAAAGATTAGCAATTAAAGGGCCAAATCCTCATTACACAGTAAATTTAATAATTTAATAAAATAAATTATAATAATTTAATGGGTGCAATGGAATCACTATCACAGCAAGAAAAAATATCATCTTGTTCACTGTTAGAGATCCCTGATGCCAACTGAAGGCAAAAAATTGCAGCATTCTTAAATTGTAAATAAATGCTACATAGATAGTCTGTATACGTACAAGTCCAGTAGCCTTTTCAAGAAAGTATTTTTCAAGACCCCTCTTGGTCAGAAAGCATTCTTGTCTGTAGTTGCTACTGTAAACACATTCCACGCTTAAATGCAATCAGAAATGGGTCAGAGGCCATTGCTGAAATGTAAACTACTTTTTTCTTTCTGAAAATCTCTAGAATTCCAAGCAGTTTCTCTCCTAAATTTGCCAGGGACATTTCCTTGAAGAAAAATAAAATGGCATTGGTATCAGCAGTGAGAAGACCAATATAGGGATCACATTGAGTTAAATTTTTACTGCAAGAAATGGAAAAAGAACTCCCCTTTCCTACAGACTGATTATTATTTTGTTATTTAAGTGATAATGTAAACCTAAGGTTAAAATGAAATTACATATACTGATGATCTCCTAGTGACCTCCATTGTGCTGTTCCATTACAGAATGTAGTAATAATACACTAACAAAATGCACACACTTATGGTACTGTCAGGCACCTATGCAAATCAAACAGCACAGGAGGCACATTACTTTTGTTTTAACCATTAAAGGCTCTAAGAAATACAATATGACAGCAAGAAGAAAGCAAGCTTGGATTTTCTAAAGGTACCCAGGAGTGGCACCAATTTGTGTTTTCTTTGGTATCCTTTTTAAAAGGCCTTTAGCTGTGCCAATATAATACATTCAAATCCTGACCTTTCTCAACACAATGAAGATACTCCGTGTATCTTACCGTATAACACAGGGAATCAATACTGTATTTTACTAAATGCGAGTTAATTTTACCTAGGGAAGGAAATTACTGCTCTTAATACTAGAATTCATTTTTTTCCTCCTCAGAGTCAGTGAGTTTCAGGTTTGCCAAACCCTATCACTGTTTAAAAAAGGGTTTGAGAGATTTTAATAGCTAATAATAGGAGGAAACATAAAAGGACAAATCCAATTTAAGTGAAAGGGTTCCTGTGTAAGCATTACTTGTCAGTCTTTGGTCGTACTGTATAGGGACCAGCTACAGAGCAGTGGCAGCAAAGAAATATAAAGTCCAGATTTAATTCTGATACAGAGAAATACAATTTCAAAACCGGACGTCTTATCATAGGCATGTCCCATTGGAGAACTCATTTCCCTAGCAAAAGGCTGTCACTGCCATTATGTTGTACAAGGAACCAATTTACTACTACAGCTAAACAGGGTTACTGGTGCTGTTGGAACTTAAGCATTTGAAGTTATCGCTAGAAAAAAAATAGCATTTCAAATGTCAGTGAAATGGGAAGGTATAATTGAAAAGTATCAATCAGAGAAGCAAAAGGGTTTAGAAGGCTAAGACTGCAGTTTTAGTGCTGCCTTTTCCCCCACTTCCTCTTTATTTCTTAACGCTTCTTTCTCTATTTCCTTTTCCCTTTCACATGCAACTTCAGATTTAGTTCTGTATAATAAAAGATTTTGGCTTGATACTTGTCCTGTGTCAGACATGAAATAAATTTTGATGTTTTCCTTCTACAGTCTAGTGACCATAGTTTCACTATACAAATCTCATCCTGCATCCACAGCTGCCAGTCTGGAAGATATCTAAATGAATGAAACAAAGCTGATTTGAATTTTGGTTGGTTGGTTTGTTTATTTGTTTTTCCCTCATTCTAAACCAAGTTCCATCTACCCATTCACTTGAACCTCTATTCTTTAACGGAAGCTTTTCCCCCATCCCAAGCTGGTCTTACAGAGAATTAAAGCGTGAACAAACCTCGGGACTTGAAAAGTATAAAGAAATGGCCTATAAAATAAATTGAATTAATTTTGTTTCAGAATATCCTGCTTGTGCCACTACTGCTAACTTCATTATGTCTCTCACACAGAACAGGAGTGGACTTATTCAAATTGCCTCTTGATTACCTGTTCCATTTTGTTGTATTTTATCCTGAATATGTGGCAATATCAGAAGCATGCTTAGCTAATCTCAGAATAAGAAAGCTGGATTTACATAGTCTGTATCTCATATGCAGAATATCAAGCTTTCTTTCATTATTGCTTTCCTTCGCTGTGCATAGCAGATCTAGGGGCCTTGAAAAAACAGCTTTCAGTCAAAAAGTAATTAGTAAGACAAAGCTAGTGTATAGTCATGCTAAAACTTGCTCATTTTACCCCTTAAATAGGTTGTCAAATTACACATAGTAATTTATCCTTTTAGCCCAACATCACCGCGCAGGTCCCACCAGGGACATCAGTTGCTCTGAAATACCAGTTCTGCTTACTGGAATTGATATACAAAGCAAATTTATCCATTGCTTGTTATAATCCCATGAAAGCAAAACTACACAAGAAATTCCAGTACAGAGCACTTGTTCTTCTTCACATTTTGAACAAGCTTTCACCTGCTAAAAAGATGTAAAAAGGTGATGCCAGAAAGCTCTGCTATAGTACTGTACTGTATTGTGAGCATATCTATTTACAGAAAAAAGAACTTCAGCCCCCTGTTTCACAGCAGGGAGACGAGATCTGTGAAAAGAGTCAGGCTGGAAGTTTGTGGTGATGAGGAACAGAGCCCCCATATATGGTATCTTCCGCTTTCCACAAAACAGTTCCTATATTAAGGAAAAACTTGTACTCTGCACTTCTACTGGGCTCAGGGTTTTTTATTAAAAAAAAATTAAAAAAAAAATATCAGAACGGTGTACAGGAATTATTTTTTTTTTAAAAGGTTGGGGAAATTCAGAAAATTCATAGTCAGGAAAGGACTTAGTCTATAGAAACAGAAATTTTAGTCTCACGGGTGTTCAGCATCTGGTTGGAAAGAAGCTGAGAGTTTGGGCTGAGGCTAGAAGAAAGGCACTCTGAAGAGAAAGTTGCATGTCTTCTTTAGAGTTTATTTAAACTTCTCTTATTTCAGAAGTAATTTTACCTCACACAGAAGATCCTTTATCCACATTAGAGTGCAGATATATTCCTCCCCCACCACCTTTTTGATGAATTTCAAATTCAAATAACTTAACGGCTAACAGCCCGCAATTGTTCTTTATATTAATAGAAATACATGGTCTCTTTTGAAGTTCAGGTAGTAATTCAGTTTTTAAAATTCTTCTGCTGTTTCTAAATGATTAGAGTAGGGATGTCATAGCTTTTGATGCATCATTACAACCCATGTTCAGCTACATTCTCTTATTCAACTGGAAGCAACTGTTATGCTTAGGAATCAAATCAAATGTTGTACTAACTTGAACCATTGAGTTGTCAATTTAATTTATTTTGGACGACAGGTTCAAGGTATTAATTAAATCATGTGTCCACCTCAGGAAAATAATGAGAATGATTGTGAAAAAACAGCTATTTGACTTAAAAACTTTGAGGGAAACTTTTGGTGCTGGAAAGGATGAGGCTTTAAAGATAATCCCTAGTTCTTCAACACTCTCTGAATTTCAGTTCATTCAAACAGCTGCAAAAAATCAGTAGTGTGGGAAATTTTAGCAGGAAAAAGACCCCCAAAAACCAGAAATCCAAACATAATTTCAAATGATCAAAAAATATTACAGGGAAAGTACTTTTGCAATAAGATACAGTTCTGCAAATCACTTGTTGATAGACTACTTCTGACATAAAAGCTCCCCTCCACTACAGATGTAGGTGATGTACTACCATATCCTAGAGTGCCTTGATCCTCCCTCCCACTGTAATAATAAGGTAAGTCACTTTGGCTTACCTGAAATGAGTCACTTGCTAGAATTGAAGGGGAAAGGGGATTGCTCATTTCATTAGCTAATACTGGGGGAAACTTCAATTTCTGCTAGGGCTGAGTGTTAAAATTTCTTAACTCTGATTATGTTTCATAAGGATGAAGACCTATAGGTTGTTCAGACATTCCTGCCTACAACCGTATCAGTCATGCAGGCAGTGAGGGGCAGCTACCCCATGTTGCTGCATCTTACAAACAGGGCATACAAAGACGAGCCAAAGCCTGATTCTGTTTTTCAGAACAGTTTACGAGAAACCCAAATAATGAAGTGTGGTCAACAGGAGGATATTAATAATGAGACAAAAATAGAGGGAGATGAACTAGGCTGTTCACTGACAATTTGAAAACAAAAAAGAGCAGCTAATTTACAAGCAGTCATTTTAAACAGTCCATCCAACTCTGAGCTCAGAATAGTGATATTTCTTAAATACAGTGTGCAGCCACTTGGGAAGGCAAAGCCTGTGTTTATCTAATGATACCTTTGTGGGCAGGATGCAGGGGGAGATATGATAGCAACAATACTTAAAGAATGTTTCTTTCCCTTTAAAGAAGAGAAAAGGTCTCCAGTAAAGGAATATCTCTTCATCTTATCAGCTCTCTAGCCATCTCTTGTCAACAGATGAATACTGGAGAGTCTGCCCCAAAAGACAGAAAAGAAATATGCATGCTTTAAATACAATAACTCATTAAAAAAAATAGAAAAGAGACGTCTAGATTTATATTTTTTTCTAGGATAAAAGGAACCTACTAGTTTTTAAATCAAAACTGGAGAAGAAGGAAATTAAGAAAAAAAGCCAGAGGGAAAAACCAACAGGATTGATATTGATGCAGCTATGGCAAAAGCAAACAGACAGGCAGGGACAAGATTGCATCCAACCTCCAAAACACATGTAAAGTTGGAGCTAAAATGTCATATGCATATGCAATTTATATGCAAAAATCTTTTACATAAAGCTACTAACTGCCAAGTCTTCTTTCACAACTTTTTCGAGGCTTGCAGTAACTCTGGGATTTTATGTTCTCCCTCCGTCACCTTACCAAAGGCACGACTGTCTGTGAAGAACATGGAAACTTTCTTAAGGCCACGGTATTAAATTCTTTCCTACATTGCTGGGCTGGTGGCTCAGCAGGAAGACCTATTTTTTGCTTGTGTTCAAGCAACTTCCCTGGCAGTTATTGCCTGCAACAGACTGTAGGGAAGTTGCCAACATTTAGAAGCTCTGATGATGTGAGCCAACCTTAGACTAATAATTTTTTTATCTCAATATAAGTGGAAGAATTACATAAAAATAGACAATTTTTAACAGTATGGTATTCTGTTATGAGAGAAGGCTAAATAACACGGGTGCCATATGAACATCTTTCTTCTATCTACAGCACCTAACTTTAGCATAGTCCATATGTCTATTTGTCTGATAGCTGAACTTATTGAAATAACATGAGGTTACAAAAGAGAGTTCTAAAGCTCAGCGCCTCCAAACCTTTCGAGGTGAAACACCTATCAGTAGTAAACATTTTTTTTGCATAAACCTCAAAATCAAAACCAATTAGCGACTGCACTGGAATATTATGTGGGAAACCCAAACACACTTTTAAGAGTCCAAATATCAGGATGAATACTGTAGCCAGCCATTTACTACTGCCTTGTGCCTCTCTCTTGATACATGTAAAGAGCTTCTGCCATCATTTCTTAAGAACCTGCAGGACGACAGCACAGGCTGGAGAAACCAGCCCCCAGAAAACTCAGCCTGCAGACACAAGTGAGTCAGTGGCCAGCACTGGGGATGGCGTATGGAGGAATTGGAAGCAATTATTTAGCTTCCAAGTTATTCTAAACTCAGCCAGAGCAATTTCCTTCAGACAGGAAAGATGGGCAAAGCCACCAGAACTAGACAAGCGAACAATGGTTTTACAAACATTTCGCTTTCACTTCTCATCTCTGTGGCTATTGTACATTGTCAGACAGTTTAGTGAGTGCACAGGAGCATTTCCAGAGCACAGGCTCTGACATCTCTGCTCCCAGCAAACAGTTTAAATGTTGGCTTTAAATTCCTTAACAGATTCCAGGCCATCATCTTTTTTAATTAAATGCAAAAAAACTATGTTAATGCAACGTTAATGTTGAGATTGTCATTGGACAGATGTCAAGAAATTCAAAGTTATGGTTCCCACAGCAACCATAATTTAGCGACCCCCTCCCCCACTTCCACAACCACCCTCCTGAAACATATTGGGCTCAAATTGTACAACAGGCTCCAAAGTGAGGGGAAGCTGTGAGAGGCAAAAATTGCATGTGGGACCTCTTGGAGCCGCTACAGATGGAGTGGACTTTGCCTCAGTCCTCTTTCTGGGGGAGAAAGTACTGCTAGTGGCAGCACAGGGACAGAATGGCCTCCGCCTAAAAAGAAGCACAGACTGACACTGACTACGCTTTTGTGTTACAGGGGTAAACTGGGAACTGATTTCACACCCTTCAGCAGTTTATCCACCAGCATAACCTGACTTAGCACAAACCAGCTGTACGGTGTAGTTACAAAAATGACCTCTATAGTCCATGTGTAAGTATTAAGCCAATGCTGAAAGGAACCAGCTCACACCACCGCACAGCCAGAAATGCAAATGTGTCTCTGTAGCCACCAGAGTCACAGACAGAGCCACAACAGAACTAACCTTTATTCAACCCAGGATGTAGTACACTTCATCACTATGCACCAGAGTGAACGCTGAAACACAACATACAAAGGACAGTAACAGTAACTTCCAGTGAGAGAACATTTTTCACAGTACAGCTTTTCAGACACTGATCTCTCAGACTTCGTATGTAAAGGCAACCTAAAAATTACTTCTAAAATGAAGAGCTTGGAAACTTAAAATATGACCCAATACAGTGCTAAAAATCATGAGCTTGGTAGCAATAGCCATTTTCTGACATTTTATAATTTTTCCTGAATGCCATTCCAACTAACTCCTCAAAACATGATACATTAAAATATTAAAAAATCCATTCAGCCAACGACCCCATCACCTCTCTCTTGCTAATATCTCCTAGTGCTCCAGAGGTCCCAGCTGCCCTTCTTTTAAATTGTCTAATCGGAGTTAACCTAATTAAGTTAGCCAAACAGTTACACTCAGTATGTATTTTGAAGCTTGCTGCTTAACCTTCAGACCTGTAGAAGCACTTATATTCATGAAAGTATATCTATTTTTTCCAACTTTAACAGTTTTCCTACACCTCTCCCTCCAAACCTGTTTGGAGGTATTTTGAAAAACTATTACAGCTACAATACCACTGGGCTTCTGCCATTTTGTGCATGCCTTTTTTGAAGATCTGGAGTCTTTGAATGATTCAGCATTTACTCCCAAAGCCAGTGAGTTACACCAAACCCACCACTAAAATCACTACAATGTCCTACATACCCAGGTCCCCATCTGAGTGGAAGTGGCAAATTTCTAGGTAAAACACCATGAGAAAAAAATACTTCTACTACTGATATTGCCTGACCATATAAGCCAGTGTTGGAGTTGAGCAGAATTTGGATGCTTTACGTCATTTTGCAAACCATGAGTATCAATGCTGTTGGTGAACGGGGTGGAGAGACTGACAGCATTAGCCTTTCCTAACACATCACTGTCATCCAGGACTGGCTCAACTGTGCCCAGCTAAATGTAGAGCAATTTTTTTTTTCACCAGGTTTAAGACTGCAACAATTATTTACAACTCCTCTCCATGTGTGCTATACGCCCATTTTGCTAGTCTGGACTTTAAGAAGCTTGCCCAGAGATTTCACAATGGGTCCTTTCCCTAAGAAGCACTTGACCTGCGTATGGAATGGGAGGAGAAGATGACAGAGAGAGGAGAAGGAAATCATAACCTGTAGGACATCCATCAAGTGATTTAAGTCTATACATATGACTACAATTTTGCCTTTGAAAGATGAATCAAGTAATGCTGCCGACACTTACTCTTTCCTGTCAGACACTTCTTTTACTCTCAAGCCTGTCGATAGCTTAAAAGTTACATTATATCTTCTCCAGTGTTAGTGCAGCAGTTTCCTATTTGATTTCATATTCAGTTCATATTTGTGGAAGCAGGAGGGGCTCTTTACTTTACTTGATAAATGGTAACATCTGGCTTTGTGATGGGCCATCACCAGCATGTTTAAAGAGCTGCTGATGCTTCAGGGAAAACTTGGTAAAACATTTCATTTAGAGGCAATTCTAGTTATTTATTCTATTTTCTGCATTCCTCGTCCTCTGCTTTATACTAGGGACATTTGCATGAAAACAGACTGCAGCTCCTGAAGAGTTCATCTTCACATGACATTTTTTCATCTGATGTCCTAATCACTAACAGTGTTTGTGTCACAGCAATCATATCCATAGCAACAACTTATGATGTCACAGAAAATTAGAGTTTCTGGGAAGTGTAATGAATAGGACATAATGGTATTAAAGGGCCAAACTCCATATTATACTACAGCAGTGTAAATTTGTTAGAAGTCTCTAGCAGAAAAGAGAATTGTACTATCGCTTTTCTATAACTACACACAGGACCTGACCTTTTCTTTTGATTACAGAAATACAATGAATTAAACATTCCTGAAAATAAGAATATTTATATAATGCTTTAACCTGTCTATATAGATACCTTCAGCAATTGAAAAAATGAACAGGCAGTTTCAAAATCGCATTTTTGCACATTCTCACAGTAAGCTTCTTCCCTTGAAGTAGGAGCAGGTCAAATATAGCCAGCAGTGTAGACACTGCACAAACAAGGCTTTTCCAAAGGCCAAAATAAATTTTTGACTCATATGGATTCTTTAAGCTTTGTGCAGTTTTGTGCTGAATATTTTTAAGAAAATAAGTATTCCTCATTTTTTAAGCATGTGTTTAGTGGCTTAGCCATAGCTGGAAATCATAAATAACAGGAACACAATCTGAGAATGGAGATCTGGGCCAAGCTTTAGAATGGTGATCTATTTATTTACTGTGTGTGTAAATGTTAAAACATTCTTATTTCATGCATGAAGCAAAATGAAGCAAGACTTCATCTCTGTGATGCTAACTCCATACTTTATCCATCAAAAAGCTGTGGAGCACAAATTCTTTAAGTCACTGCTGGAGAACCTCATTTGCAGGAATTCCACTTCCGAGGATTGCATTAACATATCCAGAGATACAAGGGCAGATGAACTAAGGTTCTTCAATGTGGAAGAACTAAACTGTGAACTTTTAGGTAATTCCTAGGAACTGGGAAAGAAAAGGGATAGAAAAGTCATTAAGGAGTCCTGCACTCTGAGCAGTCATTCCTCATCCTGTCATTGCAGAGAGAACAGAGTCTGTGCAGACAACAGCAGGTGCAGTTCTTGCCTGACCCTTATGTTCTACAGCCTCCCCTAGAGAAGGAAAACACAACTTCAGCCATGGGAGACCACTCTTGTCACCATTTTCCTAGAAGCAAATGCTACTGCAGCTGAGCTTTGCCTGAAGTTTGATATATACTGCAGCTCTTTTCATCTCTGCTCCCAACTGCACCGTCTGGAAATGCCCATTTATGCACTTATATATGTTATTATAATGTGCAAAAACTTGGAATTGAAAAGAAGGTAAATAGTGTATCTTTATGCTATGTTACATTTTCTAGAAGTGCAATTGAAATATCAATCATTCCATTCTGGCTGCATTGATCGGTAATTTTCATTTTGTAATTTCAAATAAAGCTTCTCTCCACAGCAGCAACGGCAGCACTTTCCAGCATATAACTTCAGTTCATTTTAGCTTCATGACTTAAAGATCTTCTCTCCCCATCATTCTTGCACATCTTTTAAGTGGTAATTCCACTTTTCCAATTAGATTACTGGAAAATGCCAAGTAAACAGGCACCTTTTCCTAGAGCCACAACATCTAACTAACGAGCAAAGTTAGTGCAAACAGCTTGGGCTCAGTCCCTACACTCTCATTGTCGATCCCACATTTAGAATGTGGATCTTTACATATAATTATATAAGGAGACAGTGTATATATAAAAATATGTGTATATCTACATAAAGATATATATACAAAAAGAAGAAAAGTAAACCTTAAATAGACAGTGCTAATGAGAGTGATTATTCCATTTACATGAATTTTGAAGAAAAGGGACTTTTGAAAGCATAAAAATGATAGGGAAATAAGACCAAAAAAAAACCCAAACCCTAAAAATACTATAAGTGGCTGAAGCCACAAGTCAGGTGTGTTCAAATCCTGATTTACCACATAGCCCCAGGCAAGTCACTTCTCTCTGTCCCTCATTTTGCTCAGCAAAATGGGGATCATAACCACTTCATTCAACAGGCTGTTGCAAATGACATACAAATCCATTGCTCTTTCAAAAGCTGTGAGATATCCTAACAAAGGGCTTCTCTGAGATATGAAGAATTTATAGTGGGAAACTATTAAAGCAAGAGTCAGGTTCATTTTCATTAGTTCTGACCAACAGCTTTCTGTGATAGCAGGTTTGTTTTAGATGTAAAAGCAGAAAATTCTTACAAAGCTATCTAGAAGATTAACTGAAGGAGAGGGAGCAAGAGTGACATTGTCAGCATCGTTATTCTGCTTTTTAAAATTATTCCTATTGTATTTAAATACCATGTACCAAAATACTTCAGGCACATTAGAAATACTCAAAGAAGCTTCATAGAAGTTTTACAAATGACAGTAAAGCTAAATTGAGAAACCAAGACAGTATCACCTAAAAGTTCCATGAATCCTGCATAAGAGGCCATGTTACTAAATTAATTATAATACATATGATATTTTACATATTATTTATGTCACAGCAGCTCTTTTGCATGTAACTGTGATTCAGGCCAGCCACACAAGGCTGGGTACTATGCTTACCATACAGGGTGAAGAAAACATTCCCATAGAGCTGTATTTGAGGTGGACAAAGGGAAAGGTGAGGTGAGGCACAGAGGGAGCTGGAGTGGCTCGCGACTCATCACATCATAGCAGAAGCCAGGCAGTTTGGTCTTCCAACCCATCTGGTTAGTAGGCCACATTTACACACACTTTAAGAATGTGCTCTGACAATGGTTACACGCCCTCTTATATTCATTTTTGACAGATATTCACAAAATAAAAATTCAGTTCTAAAAATACCTACCAAAAAAAAAAAAAAAATGTTACAAGCTATACATTTATGGAAAAAAGAACAGTCCAAACAGAAATCATCAGCTTACATGTTTCATAAGACCTGAATTAATACATGGATCATTGTGTTTTCACAAAGCAAATCCTCATAAACACATGATAAATCTTGTCCTTTGAGGCCAGAGTTCAGCAGCTGATGACAAGGGAGACGACACACTGTCTGGGAGGGTGGCAGCCACAGTAGGGATTTTACAGCAGTTTCACCACTGAGTCAAGAAAGCACAGGATCGGAGCTCCATCCCCAACTCCACCACCTGCCTTTCTGATGACTTTGATTACATCACTTCATGATGCTCACCATTTCTTCCCCAGCCTTTGAGTCTGTGCAATCTATTCAGGTTATATACTCCATAGGGTCTACTGGGACCTCTGAGCATCAGTCTGATGCCACCACTGCCACTATTCGCTACAGTGCATGGGATGAAGAGCAACTCCTCCCAAGTACATGACAGCAAAAATCCCCCAAAGATGCAATAGCATTGTGATAGAAGATGACAACAGGATTCCAGGAGTGTAATACTATCCATCTCTTCTCCTCCTCAAGGACTTTTCATTACTCAGCATCCCTGACATGAATTTGCACAGGGCCGTTTCCTGTGGCACTTCAGCCATGGGCAAGACTGCAGCCCAATCTACATGTCGATCCTCCTGCTCTTCTTACTGTATTAAAGGACCTGCTGCTACCCCACAACTCCTTCCCAGAATCCAGTGGCTCCCACTGACCTTTATCCCTACCCATTCCCCAACTCTCCCCAAACTTTTCTACTCTTTACCTTGCTAAAGATACTGCTGGGCAGCAATGTAAGGAACTGCAGCAGATATGCCATGCAAGCCAGGTCTGGCCCAGAGGCCAGCAAAGGATGGAGCCTGTCCTACGTTCAGTGCAGGCAGGATCATATGTTACAGAAGTACCGGGGGTCCTGAGGAGGGGCTGCATGCCGTGGGCCAGACTGAAGAGTCTCTGTGCCACCAGCAGCCTTCAAATACAAGCTGCAAGCTAAAAACTGGCAAGTACAAAAACCCCTGCCTTCCTGTAAGGAGCTGCCACCTACCATTGAAGTTTTCCTCAGAGTAACATGTTAATCCACTTTGAAAAGTAAGATAATAGAGAAAAGTATGATAATAGACTTACAGGAGTTTAAACTATTATTGTTATAAGACAAGAGGAATAAGGAGGAGGACCTTTACACTGCAGCAGGAGATTCCTTACGGTCACGCTGCATGAGAGGAGGCCAGAACAAGTCATTCAACTCCTTTGAAGACACCTAGAGGAAAGTTTTAATTTAACAGTAATGCTACCACCTCCTGCCTTGCCACCAGTGTGAGGGACAAGGCCTGCAGTCTCTTCACTTCCCCTACAGGATGTAGCAGGGCAGCTGGAGGGGGCATGAATGGAACTGGCAGACATGTTGTCCCCTCCCGTGGCTGAGGCAGAGGCAGCTGACACGAACAGAGGGGCAGTGACTCAGGCCCGAGCCTATCCTTTGTGCCACTGTTGTCACTGAGGACTGATGTTCACACACAACATCCCACACACAGCACACTACCATTGCACGCCCAAGCATGCAACAACTTCTTCTGGCTGTGCTTGCTGGTGGCACCTGTTCACCGTTTTAACCAAGGAGCTTCTGCTCCAGGCTCTGTGTTCTGACCACAGCCTTTCAACAGGTGATAGCAGATAACTAATGTGAGAGAACAAAAACTTGACCCATTTTATGGGGTTTTCCTATTGCTTGCTGAAATGGGTTTAAAAGAAAGCTCAAAACACCTGAGAGAGTAAGGAAGGCACTACTTATGCACATTAAAGCTTTACCAAAGCACTCCTGATCACAGAAGAGTCCAGTGGAGGGGTAAACCCTCCCCACTTTTCCTCTTTCTTTCATTTGGCATTACCCAAAGGTAGGCAAATACAATTAGTGGGTTGCATGAACAAAATGGATTGTCTCCACATTTTGTGCAAATATTAATTCAGTTTGGCTACAGCTAGCAGTATCCAAAGGACAAAATCTATTGTTTCTGTCAGATGAATCAACAATAAATGTTTATTTACTTACACATGAAGAAACTGGAGATATGGAGAAGCTGAGTAGTTTTCCAGACTACACCACAATTTTACTGAAAGAACTTGAGGAAACCAGTTCCTCTGCAACCAATACTTTTAATGACAAGACTACATACATTCATCATTTTTTTTAATCTAAACTTTGGCATATATGAAATATTGAAATAAACTGAGCTGAGAAACAAATAAAATAAGCCCAGAGCCACAAATGGGCCTTCTTCTGTTTGTTTTCCTGAAATTTTTCCCCCCACTTCGCATCTCTGCGGTGTCTGCCTGCAATGATTAAGTTGACAAATGAAGTTCTGACTACTAATTAAATTGAAAATAGCAGATACACTGTGACAGTGATCTCTCTCTCCCTCACACATCACCAGCAACAGAGACCACGCGTTACTTTCCCTGCTCAGCTCTCTCCGAGCCCAGCGGCACAAAGCACAGCAGCTGACCTATGCCGAGGTGGAAGCGAGGGAGTCAGTGAGTGTCTCTTCTTGCATATCAAGACAGGAGAGAAGGATAGTATAGACAGGGCATCAGTGTAATGCTGTATACATCTGTATAGGTCTATTTTTCTCATGTCAGCCTCACCATACTGCTCCTGACCTCCCATGGATTCTAGTAATTCCTTATTGGGCAAGAGGCAGTCAGTGCAAGGAGAAGTAATTGCAGGAAATCTCTGTTATCCATTGGGACAGCAGTTTATGGATCACTTGCCTTCCAAGAGCACAAGGAAGGAAATATACACCTGAGCTGCACTCATCCCTGTTTCCACCACCTAACCTTTATGGTCTTTTCTAACAACTGTAGTCATTCCTCAAACTATCTACTGTCCTAATGAGTCTTCTCATTTTGTGATGTTTTATTTCTTCTACCTTGGTGCAGTTCATTTCCATAAATAGCAGAAATTTGAAACCCACTCTGAATGCTCTGATTTTAAAAAAATACTTGATGTATATGAGCTGTGAAAATTCTAATCCAAATCATCACTGAAGTTTACGACTTGGAGCCAAAGATAAATTTGTTCAATTGTTCTCATTGCACCTCCTGCTTTATTGGGGTGGTCTATGGATTGTCTTTCCATATGCTGCGCAGGAGATGACTCTCACAGCCAAAAAATACAAATATTCAGAGGAAAAATGTCATTGTGTGTATTTACCTATATAGATTATACACACATACAAAAATACAAAGATATTTTATGAATGGTAATAATACAATTTGTGTTTGCATTTGAGTCAGCTGAGGTTTTCATTTTCTTGTGTTAGTTCATTTGATTTTATTAAGTATTCTTTTACAGAATTGTCTTTCTGGAGGTTTTTTTAGACACATTGAGCTACCCATAGGCTTTCCTCATGAGACAAAATATTTCAACAATGTTTTCCAGTATTTCTGAAAGGAAGAAAATTATAGCCAACTCAATCCTGCTTTGATGTTAGTAAACTGACAACACCAAGAACAATGAAAGAATAAGAAGCTGTTACCAAAAAAAACAACTATCTCTTCTGGTTTTAATTTTTGTCTAACAATTTCCTTTTGATTTTGGAAAATGTAAGGAACAACCAGCTTATTTTTTGTAGAAGATAATTTATATTTATTTCTAGCAGGTGCCAGCTAACTGAAGCTTTGGAAGTATTTAGGCATTCTTAACAAAGCAAGGTGAAGAGTAATACATAATCACTGACTGAAAGCTCTTTGAGTCAACAATTAGTTTTTCATTCAGTGTTCAACCAGAGCCTCTCACAACAGGGCCTGTGGTGGGCATGCAAAGCACAACCACAATGACCAACTAAATCCAAACATCTTTTAGAGAAATACCAACTGAAAGGCAGTTGCTGAACCGTTTACCTATTCCTCCCCTTTCTTTTCAGTCTCACAAAAATGATGGACTCCTTTCACTCCAGAAAAACTTTTTCTGACATACAGGATGGAAAGTTGATGAGGCAGCCTGACCCACCCATGAAAAGTTAGAGAAGTATCCATGCTGTAAAATGCCCACAGCCTTCCTCACACCTCTTCCTAACCAATTTAGTTTGCCTCACTCCTATGCATAGAAATATACTTTGCCCTTTATTCACCCAATTTCAAGGTTATACTCAAACATGTACTGGAAGATAAAAGCTTTAAATAATGTACATTCTCTCATTGTCCTTTTCATTGAGATCACAGGTGCATGACCTCGTCCCCCAGCACAAAAAGCTGTTGTCATGGAAACAGCTCAGGATGCCAACTTGACAACAACTGACATTCAAACCAGGAGGGACACCCTGTCTCCTGCCCTCCCCCACCACATCAGTGCATTTCAGCAGGGGCCAAATCTGCAGTATTTCTTCCTTATCAGGGCTGGGATGCACTCTGCTCTAAGGAGGAGGTGCAGTTGGCTCCAGCCCCACAGGCCACATACTGCACCCCAAAAACTGCCTTGGGAAAACAACATCTGACGCTACAGCCTAATCAAGTGAGCTAAGAGTAGTATCCTTAGCTTAGCAAGACATAGTAGGGGAAGTGGAGGCCACCTTTCTTAATGGTTACAACAGAGAATCTCATATTAGATCTCTCACAGTGCCACTAAATCTGTTTCTTCCAGAGTGCCAATGGATCACTGCTTTCCTAGAGGAAAATCACTTCAGCACTCTGAATTTCAGTTTCCTGCCTGTAAAATGGGGATGACTATACCTATGTCAAGCCTCAGATAAAGAGCTTTTAGTAATCAGTAATCCATTTTTTCTTACTCTATTTCCAGCTGTATCGATACTTTGTGGTAATTATTCATCATTTATCTCTTCTAATTGAGTAATAAATAGTCCAAGAATCAGGAGATAGACTTCTAGGCAAACATGTTGAAAAAGTGGATGCACATTTCAGAGAGAAATAAACTCGAGGGAAAGGTCTCACGTATTTATATTTTGTCCCCCGGGTAATTGGAAAGAAATGCATAGTTAAAACACACCCGCAGTCCCCAACTCTCCATACCTAAGGATTGAAGAATATGTGAAATTGTGATACACAACTTTAAAGGAAAAAAAAAAATATTTTTTTATATATATCTACACACATATATAAAAATAAATAAATATGTATTATTGTGGTTGGGGGAAGGGAAACAAAATACACACAACAGCATTTGATTTCCTGTAGGTTTGTGCATATTCTCGTGCCTGAATGCTGTCTTGTGATCTCTACATAACCTTTGAAACACAAGTGCATATTTCACCCTTGCAGACTAGCACAACCATTTTTTTGTCATTCCAATTTCATTTCCAGTGCGGTGTGGACTGCGGGCTCAGCAGTCACTGGAGTCTGAAGTGAC